>NC_049984.1:16688494-16700735 GCF_000003815.2 Branchiostoma floridae | reverse complement strand
ATCCCTATTACATAATAATATCAAATTGTATCAAGCATCACTTTAAGCTATCAGCATACCAAAAATCATTATGATCCTTTCATCCCTTCTTGACTTATTCTCTTTCAAAGTAGGAAACTAAACCGGCTCTTAATTATGCAAATGAGATCATCATCTGCATAATTAATATGTACTGATATTTCTTGCTTTCTCAGCTACAAATATGACAAGCTTGAAAGTCCTAGAAAGGAATGCAGTGGATTTACAAACTTTCCTCATTAATTATGCAAATTAGCAGTCGATTTGCATGATTAGAATTCCATCATGTAAGTCTTCCCTTTGGCTATCTACATACCAAAAATCATGACGATCCGTCAACACGTCTATATTTTCTCATTAATTATGCAAATGAGGCCATCATTTGCATAATTAACATGCATTTATATTTCTCTCTTTCTCTATATCTATATATGTGACAAGTTTGAAAGTCCTATCATGAAATGCAGTGGATTTATAAACTTTCGTCATTAATTATGCAAATTAGCTGCTGATTTGCATAATTAGTATTTCATTATGTACATTGTTACTTGGGCTATCTACATACCAAGAATCATGACAATCCATCAACACTTTCTGGAGTTATTCTCGTCCAAAGTTTGAAAGGAAATCGGCGACTGCAGTTCCAAACAAGCCGCTAGGGGGTCCAAACTTACCGCACTTACTCTCTGCCCCAAGGGCTATCTACCACTCAAACATCATAACCACAGCATGTCCAGAACATGAGATATCAAAAATTGAGGTTCTGCTGCAGTACCTAAGCAAGCCGCTAGGGGGCCCATTATCGAACTTGACCTTCGTTTTCCCGACCCCTACCCACCTACCAAATATCATCTGGATCCATCCAAGGCTTCATGAGTTATGCTGTTAACAGACAGACAGACAGACTCACAAGCCTAAAACATAACCTTAGCCATTCTGGCAAAGGTAAAGAATGCCTTGCTGCTATCATCCAAGATAAAGTTTACTAAAGGTTAAGACATGACAGTGAATGAAGGAGACAGGAGACTTCCTCTTCCTGTTTTAGCATATGATATACAGATTCACAGAATGTATTGAAGAGCTCCAGAGATTAAGATTTATGATACAGCAGACAAGATGCAACGAACTGTGCTGTACAGCTGCTGTAGATACATGTTGTAGGATGATATTTCTTGACAGAACGAAGGAAATGTATGTACATTGGCTAAATCCAATCAGAGACTGACGTGGCCTTGAGAGCTGCGCTAACACAGTTATTCATATCCCAATCTCTAAAAGTTTCCATAGTTTGAAGTTTTTATTTGACAAGTTTGACAGATTGTGCTTCTCACACATGGGGTTAAAGTTGGTGTCTCTGTTGTTCTGTCTGTCTCAGCAGTGGTGTCTATGCTTGTTAAACCTGTCTGACAGCATCCTATATGTTATGTGGATGATTGGAGATACTGCAGGCACTTTCCTCAGCTCTATATTATCCTTTGTCTGGTATTGACAGAGCACTGTTGATAATCACCACCCCAACCCCCAACCCCTGAACACAACAGGACTGTCCCCAATATCTATCCCTTTGTCAAAGGACAGAAATTTGCTTGTTGGGATGAAAAAAGAATTTCACCCTTTTCGTCCAAAAGATGGGTGCTTCATGACTTGAAATTGATGAAAATGTAACGTTACTTTGTTAGGCTTAAAATTGCTAATTCAGCAGCAAAAATAATTTTCTTTTGCAAATTTGGGTAAAAGTAAACTTGTGTTATAACATTGGCTCTCAAACATTGAGTGGAACAGAAAAAAGTTAAAGCAGGGAGGAGCCTTGCTGCTCACTCCCATTACAAATCCAACAGCAGCAACTGAGCAAGGCATGTATCATAGGCTTTTCATTTCCGTTTCCCATCGATGTATTGGCTGATGCAGAATAGAGTTGTTGCTTTATGTTACAGCTAAGATATAACCCTAATCTGTCACTGACAACATTTGGCTGTGGTCTCCTGTGGGCAGTATTACACACAGTTGTGGTTACGGAAATATGCTGAGTGTTGTACATCAGCTATTATAACGTAAAGATCCCTCGGCTTTGTAGCCCATTTACGGCTCACCTAGGATTTGGCAGTACTCTTCTCTTCCTACTCTCTTTATCCTCGTACAGTTGACTGAGACAGGTACAACTTTCTATAGGCCTAGGAAAGAAAATGTTGTGTTTACGGTTCCCAACCAACCCTAGCAAAAACCTGCTGACCCTAGGATTTTTACTGTTGACCACTGGTGATCTATCCGAGTGGTGATACTCAATACAGACTTCCTGTACTTTGTTTAAAGTTTATAAAAACATTTTGTGCTTATTCAAAGTAGTATTTCTGTCTGATAATTACAATACAATGTTGAAAATACATGCCCCGATGCATTTCATTTTTACATGTTTTACAATATGATTGTGTTTAAACTTTATTTGTTGGGTAACTTTGGTAGAAATCGAAAGAAAAAAAGAAAAAAAGGAGAATCCCTAACAACTTAGTAATATGCTAATTTTTTTCTGGACTGTAAAAATGGAAACACAGCATGCTTTAACTGGGCCTCATAAGGCAAGAGTGGAGATTTACAGCACATAACAGAAGGAATAGGCTTGTTTCAGGGGAAACACTCCATTTGGGAGCTTACAGACTCTACAGTCTTTTCCTGATTCTGACTGATGTTGGGCCGCTTGTCTCCTGTGGGTGTCATACACCATACTTCCTCCTCCATATCCTGTTAAAGTACAGCTTGTGGGCTGGTGCACATGCTAAGTGTTAGTCCTAATCCAACATAGCACACACTTTCAGAGGTATGATCCTCTGATGAATTGTCTTTCCACATTGCTGTCATACCTGGAGGTGTTTTGAGGTTTTTGTAGTGTGCATCACACAAACTCTTCTGTTTGTAGTAACGGCCCCTCCTCACAAGGTTGGAGAATGGGTATAGTATAGGACTAGTACAGTACTGTGCTTTTATCAAGCTTGGGTTTTGGGAATTTTGGCAGGTGGTACCATGAGATTTTTCCTTCTTTACTTAGCTGCTTGAGTTGTGTTTTTATATAAGGAGTACAATGTCTATTGTGTATTCTTAATCTGACTTCTAACAGTCTCATGAAGATCGGTACAAGTGACACTTACATTGCGTATACAGATGTATGTAATCTGGAAATAACTTTTAGATTCAGCCCATAAATTTCTTTGAAAATCACATAAAGGAACAAAAAAACACAATGCTTATAAGCATCAGTATTTTGAAGAAAATAACTCTAGATAGCTCTCAATAAATTAACTTAATGTATTATATGATATGATCTGTACTGTTGTTAGCAGCTAGCAAAGCTAACAGTTCCCTGATATGATTGTGAAATAAGATGGAAAAGAGGATCGGTATTGTAGGGGATAGGAGTGTGAGGTAAACAGGTAGAATTTAAAGCAGAACAGTATCTTACCATATTTGTACTTTTTTTGTTTTTTAGGAGTGCCAAGCATGGGGAACATACAGTCAAGGGGGAACCAGTGGGGGGGCAGGGACCCCCCTCAACAGCACGGGGGGTTCGGACACAGAGGCTTTGGCAGGGGGTAAGTACACTGATGCTAGCTGTCTTTCTGTGCAGCTGTTATCTGTACACTGATTTGGTGTCTACATGAGCCAATGTGTGGGATAGGTCAAGACATGCAGAAAATGATATCATTCACAGTCACACATCAACTGTACATGTACGGGTAGATTTTGTAGGCAATAATATATATCTGTCCTTTTTTGTCTGGTTTTACTTTCTGTCTCTTAATGCTCGTACTGTCTTATTTTCATTCAATTTCTTTGAGGAAAGGGATTACTTAAAGCATGAGATATTGCTTCACGATCCTCTTTAGATGAATGTGAATTTTGAAGAGTAATTATAGCTTTTCCTGTGTTTGTCCCAGACATGACAGCAGACCGCCTGGCCCACCATCATCACCAGGGGGATACAGAGGTAAGGGACGAGTCGTACAAGGTATGCTGAATTTGTTGCTTCTTGGATTTAGAAAAAAAAGTAATAAAAGAGAAATTTAACATGAAAATGAGTCTCAGGGGAAGTCTTTCCCTATTAGGTACTTAAGGTTTTTGCAACTTCATGTGGTCAGATGCAAGTTTTGCTCTTAGTTTGCTATTTACCTGCATGTATGCAGGTATGGTTTTGATGCTGGTGGAAACTTTTCGGTAGCCGGGGATGTAGGGCGCTGTATCTCGTGAACAGATGGTGCGAGCACGACGATTTTTGGTACGTGGGTTGGGGGTGGTAGCCTAACACTCAGGTGTGATTTTGGGCCTCCTGGCGCTTGACCTTGACATTGAAGGTGGCATTTTTGGTGTTTTTGGGGCACTTTTGGCGCTGTGTGTCCGGAACGATACGCGCGATTGCGACGATTTTTGGTGCATGGGTGGGGGGTTGTTGCCTGTTGCCTAGGATTGACTTTGGGCCTTGTCGCGTTTGAACTTGACCCGGCAGGTCGAATTTTGTGTCCGGGAGGGGTGTTTCCGGAGTTATATCTTCTGAACGGCTGGTGCTGGCGCGATGATATTTGGCACATGTGTCGGCGGTGGCTGAATAATGCTCAATTTTGATTTTGGCGCCCTTGGTGCTTGAACTTGACATTTAAGGTTACCTTTTGTGCGGGCACGGGGCGTGCGCTGTATCTCCGGAACGCCAGGTGCCATTGTGTTGCCATTTGGTACGTGAGTTGTTTGTGGTGTCCTGGTGGTCAGGTTTGATTTTGGGCCTCCTAGTGCTTGAACTTGATACTGTATAGGTTGACCCTGTTTTAGTGTGGTTGGGGCATCCTCCCAATATCTGCTTGGTTTTAAAAACAGATTACGGTTGGGTGTAGAACCATCATCTGGCCTGGGCCACCTTCAATGTATCAGGTTACTTAGTGGCACTGACAGTTTGCCAGATGACGGGAGTGTACAAGATTATATATCTGTTGGTCAGGTATAATTGGAGTTTGCTTATTACTCTTTGTGGTGTTTCTAGAGCTGTATAGTACTGAGTTTTAAGTTCCGGTACAAGTTCCTTTACCCTGTTGGCAATCATGGTTGAACTTGAACTTAAACAGAAGAAGATGCAATTTTCTAATGTGGAGGAGAACTGTATAGAGTGTGGGCATAAGAGAAAGGTATGTGTATGATTTGTCCTGTGTTTCTTTTTGTTTCTTTGGTAATGCCATTTCCATACTGTATACAGGTAATTTGTTGTTTTGGGCTAGTCATATTCGCTTGGTTTTTGGGCCTGCTTAATCTATGGTACAGGCAGGGTTAAGTGGTGGAGGCTTAGCTTTGGTCTGTTTTAAATTCAGTATCGTTTGTTGCATTTTGTCGTGGCAAATATATGATGAAATTCCCCTTCTAAGCAACTGCTCATTGGTTTGCGGGGATGTTTGCTGGGTGTTTGCTTTGACTACAACAGCTTCTGAACTTTTCAAAGCTTCCATTGCCAGCAGCTTGCCATCTATAAATGGGATTGACAAGGACATTTTTCATAGTAAATTATGCTGTTAAATTTGGCATAGATACTACAGGAGATTTAGGTTTGGGTTGGATGGATTGAATGAAAATATCATACCACCCTGGGGACTAACTGTTGCTGCTGCATGGGGGCTACCACTATTCATGTTGTCTAATGTCTATGGAACTACAGATAAAAGTATCATTGGTCAAATTATGCGAGTAACATTCCGATGTCAAGTGAATAACACCCCAGAAATAAATCTTTAATGAATATCATTGGAAGAACACAAACCAAGGAGACTTAGCAGCTGCATTAGGTCAGTACATTGAAATAGGAAGATATTAGTATACTAGAAAGGCCGACATTTGCTTGAGAGCAAATACAGCATATTTCAGCCATCTCCCTCCCCATGCAACAATAGGCTATTTCAAAATCACCCATTTGAAAAATCACTTTTACTAATGACGGTTTAACCCAAAAATGAATCTTACAAAATTCCCCCGTTCAAGAATGGACTCCAGTGCACCCTATGTGGATTTGCACAATAGACCAGTCCAGAAATACTCCCACTGAAACCTTGGCCTTTTGAATAAGAAACCAAATCCAAAATTGAATTCAGCAAAAAAAGTCCCAGTGCATGAAAAGGTATAATAGACCAGTCTAAAAACACTTCCACTAAAAATTGAATTTTGAATCATCACCCGTTCAAAACTGAATTTGGAAAAATCCCCCTTCCGTGTGCAAAAAATGGACTCTTCCATGTAAAGTAGAGCAGTCCAAAAATACATCCGCTAAAATAGGACTTTGACATAATCACTGAAGTCCAAAAAATGGATTTTTAAAAAAGCCCCCTCTATGTAAGAATGGACTCTTCCAGAACACCCATGTAAAATTGCAAATTAGACCAGTCCAAAAATAACCCTACTGAAAGACTTTGACAAACTAGAAGTCACCAAAGTCCAAAATATGAATTTTGAAAAATCCCCCCTCCGTTCGAGAATAGACTCTTCCAGCACACATTCTGTAAAATTGCAAAATAGACCTGTCCAAAAATACATCCACTGAAAGACTTCACCAGTCCAATGATGAATTAAAAAAAAAATGAACCCCTCCGTGTAAGAATGGACTCTTCCAGATAACACCGGGCTCGCTGATTGGCTGCCACCCCCCCTCTTTAGGATATAGATTCAGGCTAAGTGATTGGTTACCTATCTAATTAGATTGAATAGACATATATACCAGTAGGTGCAATCTGCAGCTGGGGGTCAACGACCTTAAGGTCATTGACCCCTCTGGCTATTGGAAAATGACAAAACAATCCCCAAATATATCATTTTGACGTAGTCTATGACAAAAATTATACATGTGTCATTTGAATAAATGTCTAGTGCACCCTTTTACCAAAATTTGGGTCATTTGGTTTTAAAACCAGAGCACAAGAGCCAAAAGTGTACTTTTTGGTCATAAAATGGCCAAATAATCGCAAAATTAAGCATTTTGTTGTACTGTATACCTCAAGTGTTATTGAATCCATGTTCGCATATGCCTAGGGCACTCCTATACTAAATTTCAGGTCATCTGGTTCTAAAACCAAGGTACAGGAGCCAAAAGTGTCCTTTTTTGGTAAAAAAATGACCAAAAAATCGCAAAAATAAGCATTTCGTTATACTGTACACCAAAACTAATATTGAATCTATATGGGGGACTTATCAAGGCACATCTGTGCCAAATTTCAGCTAATTCGGTTATAATACCAGGGTACAGGGGGCCCAAATATACAGTTTTGGTCTTAAGATGACCAAAAAACCTTAATAAAATCATTTAAGAGACAGATATGGAAAAAATGAAAAAAACGTCCGAGGGTATTGGCCCACTCTACCCTTGTGCCAAATTTCAAGTCATTCGGTTGAGGAACAACGGAGATACCGTGTTCTGAAGATTTGACAGGAGAAAGAAAGAAAGAAAGAAAGAAAGAAACACTAGAAAGGCCGACATTTGCTTAGGAGCAAATACAGCATATTGCAATCCATCTTCATCCTTGAAAAATCCCAAAATTCAACAATTTGAAGTAATGTTTGCTCAAAGGGAAAATGAAGTACTGTGGGCACTTGTCCTACACACCTTCATGCCTAATTTTAGGTCATGTGGTTTCAATATAAGGGCATAGGAGCCAAAAATATACATTTTTTAGTTAAAAATGGCTAAAAATCCCAAAATAACTCATTTTATAAGGGCTCTATGAAGAAAGTGTTGATGGGGTCCTGTTGTCATTTGTCCAATTTACCTTTGTACCAAATTTCAGGTCATTTGGTTTACATACAAGGCCATAGAAGCCAAAAATATACATTTTTAGTCAAAAATGGCTGAAAACCCCAAAATAACTAATTTTTGAAGTCATCTATGAAGAAAGTGTCAATGGGGTCCTGTGAGCATATGTTCAATGCACTACTGTACCAAATTTCAGGTCATTAGGTTTTCATACAAGGGTATAGGAGCCAAAAATATACATTTTTTGTCAAAAATGGCCAAAAACTCTAAAATAACTCATTTTTGGAGTAGACAATGAATAAAGCATTGATGGGGTTCTGTGGTTATATGTCAAACGCACCTATGTACCAAATTTCATGTCATTTGGTTTTAATACAAGGGCATAGGAGCCAAAAATATACATTTTTAGTCAAAAATGGCCAAAAACCCTAAAATAACTCATTTTTTAAGCAATCTATGAAGAAAGTGTTGATTTTTTTCTGTGCTCATATGTTTAATGCACCTCTGTACCAAATTTCAGGTCATTTGGTTTTAATACAAGGGCATAGGAGCCAAAAATATAAATTTTTAGTCAAAAATGGCCAAAAACCCTAAAATAACTAATTTTTGAAGTGATCTATGAAGAAAGTGTAAATGGTTTTCTGTACTCATATGTCCAATGCAGCTCTGTACCAAATTTCAGGTCATTAGCTTGTAATACCAGGGCACAGGGGCCCAAAATATACATATTTTGTCTAAAAATGACCAAAAACCCTAAATATCATAAATTCTAAGGCCTCTATCAATAAAGTGAAAAAAACGTCTGGGGGTATTTGCTATTTCTACCACCCTGCCAAATTTCAGGTCATTTGGTCAAAAAATAAAAAAGTTATTCCCATTTGAAGATTTGACAGGAGAGACAAAGAAAAAACTAGAAAGGCCGACATTTGCTTAGGAGCAAATACAGCATATTGCAATCCATCTTCATATGTATGCCAATCCCAAATTTAACAATTTTTGATTGATGTACACCATATGTGTGAATAGAGCCCTGTAGCTACATAACATACGCACCTTCATACCAAATTTCAGACCATTTGGTTTTCATACATAGGTACAGGAGCCAAAACTTAACATTTTTAGTCCGTAAATGGCAAAAAATCCCAAAATTCAACAATTTAAAGTATTGTATGCCCAAAGTGAAAATGAAGTACTGTGGGCACTTGCCAGACACATTTTCATGCCGAATTCCAGGTCATTAGGTTTTCATACAAGGGTATAGGAGCCAAAAGTATACATTTTTTGTCAAAAATAGCCGAAAAACCCAAAATAACTCATTTTTAAAGTGATCTATAAAGAAAGTGTTGATTGGACCCTGTGCTCATGTGTAGAATGCACCTATGTACCAAATTTCAGGTCATTAGGTTTTCATATAAGGGTATAGGAGCCAAAAATATACATTTTTAGTCAAAAATGGCCAAAAACCCTAAAATTACTCATTTTTGGAGTGAACAACGAATAAAGCGTTGATGGGGTTCTGTGGTCATATGTCAAACGCACCTATGTACCAAATTACAGGTCATTTGGTTTTAATACAAGGGCATAGGAGCCAAAAATATACATTTTTAGTCAAAAATGGCCAAAACCCCTAAAATAACGAATTTTTGAAGTGATCTATGAAGAAACTGTTGATGGTTTTCTGTGCTCATATGTCCAATGCACCTCTGTACCAAGTTGCAGGTCATTAGCTTGTAATACCAGGGCACAGGGGCCCAAAATATACATATTTTGTCTAAAAATGACCAAAAACCCTAAATATCATAAATTCTAAGGCCTCTATCAAGAAAGTGAAAAAAACGTCTGGGGGTATTTGTCAATTTTATACCCATGCCAAATTTCAGCTCATTTGGCCCAAAAATGAAAAAATTAATCCCATTTGAGGATTTGACAGGAGAAGAAGAAGAGACAAAGGAAAAACTAGAAAGGCCGACATTTGCTTAGGAGCAAATACAGCATATTGCAATCCATCTTCATCCTTGAAAAATCCCCAAATTCAACAATTTGAAGTAATGTCTGCTCAAAGGGAAAATGAAGTACTGTGGGCACTTGCCCTACACACCTTCATGCCGAGTTTTAGGTCATTTGGTTCCAATACAAGGGCATATATGCCAAAAATATACATTTTTAGACAAAAATGGCTAAAAATCCCAAAATAACTCATTTTATAAGTGCTCTATGAAGAAAATGTTGATGGGGTCCTGTTGTCCTACGTCCAATGCACCTCTGTACCAAATTTCAAGCCATTTGGTTTACATACAAGGGTAAAGGGGCTAAAAATATACATTTTTAGTCAAAAATGACTGAAAACCCCAAAATAACTAATTTTTGAAGTGATTTATGAAGAAAGTGTCGATGAGGTCCTGTGAGCATATGTTCAATGCACCTCTGTACCAAATTTCAGGTCATTAGGTTTTCATACAAGGGCATAGGAGCAAAAAATATACATTTTTAGTAAAAAATGACCAAAAACCCTAAAATAACTCATTTTTGGAGTAGACAATCAATAAAGCGTTGATGGGGTTCTGTGGTCATATGTCAAACGCACCTATGTACCAAATTTCAGGTCATTTGGTTTTAATACAAGGGCATAGGAGCCATAAATATACATTTTTAGTCAAAAATGGCCAAAAACCCTAAAATAAGTAATTTTTGAAGTGATCTATGAAGAAAGTGTTGATGGTTTTCTGTGCTCATATGTCCAATGCACCTCTGTACCAAATTTCAGGTCATTAGCTTGTAATACCAGGGCACAGGGGCCCAAAATAGACATATTTTGTCTAAAAATGACCAAAAACCCTAAATATCATAATTTCTAAGGCCTCTATCAAGAAAGTGAAAAAAACGTCTGGGGGTATTTGCTATTTCTACCACCCTGCCAAATTTCAGCTCATTTGGCCAAAAAATGAAAAAATTAATCCCATTTGAAAATTTTGACAGGAGAATTTCAGAAAAAACAATATATTGCAATCCCATACTATGTATGGATTGCAATATAACTAGAAAGGCCGACATTTGCTTGGGAGCAAATACAGCATATTGCAATCCATCTTCATACAATAAAGGACTCTTCCAGAACACCCCAATCTATGCAAAATGGACCAGTCTATGTGGCCCATTTCCCATTTATAGTGCTAAAGCTACCCCAACACCAAATTCCAGATCAGTTGGCTTTCTCATGACACAGGAAGCAAAATGTACATTTTTGGTCAATAATGGCAAAAAATCCAAAATTTCACAATTTTTGATTGATGTACACCATAGGTGTGGATAGAGCCCTGTGGCTACATACTGTACCCACCTTCATACCAAATTTCAGACCATTTGGTTTTCATACATAGGCACAGGAGCCAAAACTTAACATTTTTAGTCCATAAATGGCAAAAAATCCCAAAATTCAACAATTCAAGGTAATGTATGCCCAAAGTGAAAATGAGGTACTGTGGGCACATACCAGACACACCTTCATGCCGAATTTCAGGTCATTAGGTTTTCATACAAGGGTATAGGAGCCAAAAATAAACATTTTTAGTCAAAAATGGCCGAAAAACCCAAAATAACTCATTTTTGAAATGATCGATAACGAAAGCGTTGATGTGGTCCTGTTGTCATATGTCCAATGCACCTATGTACTAAATTGCAGGTCATTTGGTTTCTATACAAGGGCATAGAAGCCAAAGATATACATTTTTAGTAAAAAATGGCCAAAACACCCCAAAATAACTAATTTCTAAGTAATCTATGACAAAAATGTTGATGGAGTCCTGTGGTCATATGTCCAATGCACTTCTGTACCAAATTTCAGGCCATTAGGTTGTAATACCAGGGCACAGGGTCCCAAAATATACATAATTGGTCTAGAAATGACCAAAAACCCTAAATATCATAAATTCTAAGGCCTCTATGAAGAAAGTGAAAAAAACGCCTGGGGGTATTTGCTATTTCTACCACCCTGCCAAATTTTAGCTCATTTGATCCAAAAATGAAAAAGTTGAATCAACTTGAAGATTTTGACAGGAGGAGAAGAGACTCAGCAAAAACAATATATTGCAATCCCATACTATGTATGGATTGCAATATAACAATATATTGCATCCCATACTATGTATGGGGATTGCAATATAACAATATATTGCAATCCCATACTATGTATGGATTGCAATATAATTACGAATACAATATATTTCACCATACCTATGGTATGGCTGAAATATAATCATGTGACAGAGTAACTACATGTGCATGGGCCATCTGAGACAAAAAAAGGTAGCGTCTCAACAACTTCAAAGTACTGTGGTTGGTTACATACTTAAGAAATCCAAAATAAGTAATGTTCATCCCTGTCCAAACTTACAAATTCAGAAAATGGAATTTCAGAGTCAGACTTTTGCATGGTGCACAACCAACACAGTAAAAAGCTCATTTTCC
>NC_049984.1:16606683-16687302 GCF_000003815.2 Branchiostoma floridae | reverse complement strand
ATGCAGGCTGAGGTCTACGAACTCTTGTTTATCTTGTCTGCTTGCTGAATTTTTGGTAAAAAATGTTTTGAGAAGGAAGGAAATATGTTGATGTGACCTTGATGTGGAGTCACAGTGCAGTATGTACAGTTGTAAGGTAGAGGTTATGATACTGCTGAATCAGCAGTTACTATACAATATGTATATGTCAGATTAAGTTAGATGGAGGTCTTGTGTTTCAGAGGAGAGCATGTTAAAGAACCAACCACGCTAGTAAAAAATTTAAGGGATTCTTCCCAGTGTGATTAAATAAAATAAATCTGTCCAGTTATGCACCTAATGTACTGTTCAGTACAAACCTGGTGTGTTATTATGCCATAACTGGTATGCAGTACACACAAACCCTGTATACGTGACTTCATGTGTCTCCTGTTGGTTGCCTCAGGTCGGGAAGGATGGGGTCGGCTGGGTCGAGGGGGTGGTGGCGGCGGTCGGGGCATGCGTGGGGGACACTGGTCCGGACCCAGGGAAAAGGACAACAACCAGAGGTGAGCAGACTGGTTACGTCTCTTGAATACTTTTTGAATCTATTATTGCAAAACATGTTGACATTGATGTTGATATGAAATACAGAAAGAAAAGCACAGCTTCTGTTAGTAAATAAGAAATACTAAGTTCCTTTACATGTAAACTTTTAGCATCAACTCTCATAATTCTACCGGGTGCCAATTATATAATACCGCCCCATAAAAAAATTGTTAGTAGACTCGACCTGGCGTTCTCAAGATTGTCTTGAAGATACAACTATCTGAAGTGTACAAATATATAAAACACAGGATTATTGATGCTACATTGGTAAATCTCTTTAAATCACTTTAAAGTCATGTACATATACATGTATTTTCCATGTGGCTGTAATATGGCATCAGGTAGAATTATGAGAGTTGATGTTATGCATTAGCAAGGTTGACATTGAAAAAATTCAGGATGGGACTTATGATGTAATCATCATCATCATCTGGGCATCCTGGTTGCACGATTGAACATGACTGTCTCCCTCCATCCATCCCTATCCTTGATAGCCTTGGGCAAATCTTTCACTGAGCAGAAAGCATCTTCGCAAAGCATACTCGTAGATGAGTTTTACGTGGTCTTCCTACACTTGCCCATCCATGATGTAATGTAATGCTGTATCTGTGTCCTTCCAGGTTCCTGCCACCTCCCAGTCCAGGATACAGCAGGGGCAGAGACAGACATGCCAGGTCCTTCACTAGATAGAACCTGCCTTCAAGGTCACACATGGGGGAGGGGGGCGGCCACACAATCTCTCAACACTTACCACATACTCCTCAAACTTTGTGCATCTGTCAAGGAAAACCCATGGAAGGGACCCTGGTGCAACCTGGATTTTGGAGGAAGGACTTTTTTCGTTTGAAGAGAGAAATATCACAAGGAACTGAGAACTGTCACAAGTCTAAGAATTTAGGTGTCATTGACGTCTAAGAGTTGGCTAACGTTACTGCTGTGGTGTGTGTTATAACATGGCCACAGACTACATGATATCATAACCATGTTGATATGGGAATTCATATGGACATGTCGTACAACAATAAACACAAGTGGGCTGCCTAAAGTAGTAGTTACATTCTCTAATAGTCTCTCACAGATATCAGAATCTACAGCAGTGGTGCCTTGATGAATGGAATGTCTACTGCTGGAGAAAGGGTGTTATAATGATCTCACTATGGATGTATATGGTATGAAACACATTGAATTTCATGTTACATGTAACAGCACTGCTAGTGCACTCTCTGTTGTCAGTACTTTCACAGATACAATGTATATTACATGTACAATGGTGGTGACACAATGATACACTCAGAAACCCAAGACGATTTCCCCTTCAACCAAGCTAGCTTCATCCTTCATTCTACCAAGTGATGAAAACTGGTTGCTATTGATGGACAAAGATTGTGGCCATAATCTGTCTTCTTAATGGACAAAAGTGTCTTTTTGATATGAAAAAGATGAGAGTTTGGCCAAATCACGCCAGGAGTTGAGCATTTGTTTACTGTGATGACAGAATAAAATCTAAGGCCAGGGAAAACCCTGGTTAAGACTTGGATTGCAATTTGCTCAAAAGAAAAGGTATTCCCGTATGATCACAGTGTGATTAGCATTCGCAACATCACTCACATGTACATGCATGTACCAATGCTTAGTGGTCACTGACAAAAATTTACAGACACAAAATATGAATTTAAGATATGGATATTTAACACCAGGAAGCCTAGCTTTGCTTTAATGATTTCTTCACTTTTAGGCTATTAGAAAATAATTTCATGACGTGTACTTACAAAACAACATGTTCAAAATATAATTTCCTGTTTTTTTGTATGATTTACTTTGATTCATTGTAAAGAGTGAACAGTGTTTATCAACTGTGCACTGGTAGATTTGCAAAGTTTGTTCAAGATTGCAGGACACTTGTATATGCAGTATACATGTATATGGGCACATGTACCCCGAATTGGAACGTACAAAGTTTCTTTTTTTTCCACAAGTTTGACACCAAGGAGCAGACAGACTCCAATAAACTATATCAGACTAACAGGACTAGTTGTCTTCTTCCTTTGTTGTGATATGTAAATCTCCAAGTAGATGTAAGGATGCAACAGTTTATTAAGTGGAAGAAATTCCTGGCAATAATAACAATTACGTGTGTATTTAGAATTGACTTACTCCAGCATTATTTTGAAACTGTAGACTTTAAAATCTTCATACAATAAAGTCTTCATACCTAGGCACAAGGCAATGGGATTTAGTTAACTTCATCCCCTTTTGCATCACACCCACCCAATACTTCACTCCCTTGGGATAAAGCAACAACTCAATGCTTTACCTTGCGTTGCAATGGCGCCCCTCAACGGAACGTGCAAAAATTGCATTATGCTTACACTTCAAAGGGCCGTTATCGCTACGTGACAAGGACGCCGAATTGCAGAACAGATAGGAACTGCAGCATACATTGATCAGTATAACATTGAACATCTTATAGACTTTGCCAAATTTTAAAGGATGTCAACATAGTGTCAGTAACGATGTAGATGCTTCTAGGTTCTTAGCACCTTTCCCTGAGGTAGGCTCCTAGGTGTTCGATGAAGATAAACAATGAATCAGTGACTTATTGCTGAGCTGAAGCCCTTTTCTAAAAAAGACGATCGATGAGATTACCAGATAAGTCCATGAAAACTGGGTAACTTTTTTGAACAGAATGTTTTGTTGCAAATTCATGCCCATGGGGCTAATTGCAAGTGAATAAAATTAAATACGTTCTAACATGAAGTGATTGTGAATAATCTAAATTCTACCAGGCAAAGATGAAGTGATTGAATGTACGGTATAACTTTATTTTAAAGTTATAGAAACAAGGTGATTGTGAGAGGAACGCCTCCTATCAGTCACAGTTACTGTTTAGCACACACAAAGTGCGTGAAAACATGGCTTCTAGAATGAAAGTCTTTTTCGAGAAACTGTCTTTATACATTTGTTATCTTTGATACTATGTCATAGACAGTTCTGGCTCTTTTTCGAACCGCAGTTCAGCAAGGACGTCCGACGACGACTATAGATAATAGTCAATAATCAGACAAAAAGATGACATGGAACTCGCTTCAAAAGATGCAGCAACCGTAGTTTCACTTTATTTGTAATTTTCACATGTGAGTGCTCAACACGCTGCGAAGGAGATAGAACAATATTTGCCCACCGATACCTTACAATCAAAGGAAGTTACGTGCCAAAACATTTGACCAATTCAAAAGACTGAAGACATTTTTTTTTACTTTTAAGTAAAACAACATATTTCAGGCAACAAATAACGTAATGTTTACAACATTGTATTTTTCTATTTCTTTTATGTAAAAAAAAAACTAGCACAAACCACTTTGAAAACTTTTCATTTGCTTCACAACGTCCAGGTGGCAAACTTAAAACAACTTATGGCTTGAACAACCAAATGTACTCCCGGTTTGCTTTGACTTCTAAAAGTCGAACGAAATTAACAGTATAAAACCGTGCATATTTGTAAAATTACATATAACGTTACGTCCATTTCTTGTATAAAGTTTATCGTTTATAAAATCCAACAGTGAGTATCGAAAAACAAGTTTTACGGCTCTTTCAAGCCCAGCCACTCCCCGGCCTTATCCCAGCTGTTCATCCTGGATCGCTGCAACTTCTGTGTAGTCTTCTCCCGATTCTCCTGCATAGGCGGGAAACAAAAGTCATTAGTTTCCCCCAACGTTTATCTTAGCCTCTTTCAAATCTTTAGGAACACACATTACAAGCCACAGACTGTTAGAAAACGTTATTTTCTCTTGGTTGGTCCTAGTTGCAATACAACACAGAATTCTGTCCTTCTTGTCTTTATTTCAACAGTAGCGAGTGCACTGAGAAACTCACCTTCCTGCGTTCAGCTGCTAACTTTTGCTGTTCCTCCAGGTCTTCCGCGGTGGTCCTCTTCGCGACTCGTTCTCTCCTCCTGTTCAGACGTTTCTCCAAAGCCTGCGCCTTCTCCGAGTCCCGGGGAACGATGGCGTCCGTGTCGCTGACAGTGGAGATGAGAAAGGCAGTGCTCTTGCGCTCCTTGGCGGCTGCTTTGGCCTTCATCTTCGCTCTCCTCTCTGCAAGTCTACGAGACCTCTCAGCCAACATCTCCTGTTCAGGCAGATACACGCAAAGCGAATTCACCATTACAGATAGCTTCAAGACTTGAACTGTGCAAACAATCTAGTTTTATCTCCTTTAACTTGTATTAGCCTTTTTTTCTTATTCAATGTATGATTACATTTTTTTTAGATTTCTGTGAAAAAATGTTGACTTATTCACTTCTATAGACACTCATAAATGTAGGCAATGCATATGTATACATTTGTCTGTTTTTATGTACTGTATGTAGTTGTAATAGACCCTACGAAAGTCGCTGTATTTTTGTTGTGTCAATAAAGATTTCTATGATATGATATGATATAACCTACCTCTCGTCTCTTGGCAGCGTCGCCGAGTTGCTGTCTCAGCTGGGTGCGTGATCCCGCGGGCTCCTTCTTGACCCGTTCTCGTCTCTCCTGGAGAGTTTCCTCCAGCTTCGCAAGCTTTACTGGGCGGCGTGCGGGCGCGTCGGGCTCGGAGGCGGGCTTGTCTAGCGGCACCTGGAAAGCGATTGACTCGTCCCGGGTGTTGAGGGGCAACACACCGTCTTTACGGAGTTCAGCAAGGACGTCGGCCGACGACTTGCTTGGTCTCGGGAGGGACATTGGAGGTTGGTTGGTCAGAACCGGACATTCTGGAACAATTCATAGAATATGGGAAACTGTAGTTAATGGTGGTCGTAGCATATTTTACGGCGACAAATACGATCTTGTAGAAGCAGTTTATAGGATGTGATAGGATGGCAATGGGTTTAACCCCCACTTTCTATCAGAAACTTACCACAAGCCCATTTTGACTGAAAAAGAAAACAACTTGACACAATGACCGCATTTTTATATAATTCCGTGCGATGATTACAATAAACAAAAACAATAAACAGAAAACATCGTTAACCCAGTGTCCTATACCGCACGGACTCACCAGTGGTCCAGCGGACCATCTCCTCCTCTCCCGGTGCTGGTTCTTCCTCATCTCCATCCTCCACAGGGGACACCTTGTTTTTGGAGCTGCAGGAGCAAAAACAGCTCGAAAGTGTAAGAATAAAATCCCACATTATGCGCGTGTAGTCGTCACGACTCTGTGATCAGTGACTATAACACTCAGTGGAACAGCGGAACTTTGTTTTTCTAAACGAAGCTAGGCAACTTTTATAACGTCACAACTGATGGGAAAGTATGGAATGTTCGACTATGGGACAAGACGAGGGGGTGTTGTATAGTCAACTTGTAAGTAAAGTTGATAAAATACAATCGTTCTGAACCCGTTTAATCATTTTAGCTCTCAAAAATTGGCGTAACAGCGGACGAGCCGTCTAACTACGTGTAACGTTAAAGCAAATTGATGGGAAGCTATGGGATGTTCTAATCATAAAAGGCTAGAATAGCGGATGCGGAAGATATAGTATAACGTTAAAGCGTTATCAGGACCAGCAGTAAAGACTAGAGTAGAGTAGAGGAGTATCAGCCGGGTAGTAGTGTCGACTCCAGTTTGGGCTGCTCTTCAATTCAGGATACTGACATTGTCGGTCTTAGGGGATGATCCAGTGCCCTGTAGTGATAGACGATCAGCGAAGACCCTGTAGTGATAGACGATCAGCGAAGACTGATATGCGGCGAGGATGAGAGTGAGTGAGTGAGTGAGTGAGTGAGTGAGTGAGTGAGTGAGTGAATGAGTGAGTGAGTGAGTGAGAGTGGGTCATAGACGACAGGATGTCCTTTCATGAACTCATCAAATCCACCCTCACACTCAGGGTTGACATCGCGGCAAAGCCTAACGATATCACCCCTGACAAATCAGCCAGGGTATTTGGGTATTTGGGGCGCCCTGCTTATGAATATTAATGAGCTTGCCTGATTTGTCGCGGGCCAATCAGCGACCGGATTGCAAGTTTCGAACAAACAGCGTACGGCGCGGCGTGTACAAAGATCTGTATTTCTTTGCGTGATGGTAATGTTTTTTTTATCGTATGCTAGGTCGGTACATATATACGGTGATGCCGTGGTTACCCTATACCCACAGAACCGACAAATGTTAAATTTGGTACCTGATAAAGACGTCTGGACGCTGAAAGAACGTTACGCCGGTACTGTTATCTTGCTCGTGAATATTAATGAGTCGCCTTATATGGCGCCTTTCCGAGCTTCCGACAACAAGAAGCCAAATACCCAAATACCCTGGCTGATTTGTCAGGGGTGATATCGTTAGGCTTTGCCGCGATGTCAACCCTGAGTGTGAGGATGATCAAATCTTGCTTTAAAGATGTTCACCGTTGGTTCCGTCACCACTTCTTCAGGGAGACTGTTCCACCAACTGACGTCACGATTTGTAAAGGAGAATAGCCGCATGTTTGTTCTCGCTAGGGTTGTTTTTAATTTCAACTGGTGACCTCTCGTTCTTGTTTCTGCAGACATGTGAACTAAACATGAAGTTTCATACAGACTAAATAGAAAAGGCGACCACTTTCACGCTCCGTTTTGTATGGCTGTAAAACTGTAGGATAGAAAGCTTCGCCAAAGTGGAGAACTCAAACGAGAAAAGAAAGTGTTCATATTTTATTATTTTCTTTTGAAACATATACAGTATAGATGCAACACCCCTAGTCTTGTCCTATAGTCGAATATTCCATCCTTTGCCATTAGTTGTGACGTTCAACGGGAAAATATGGAATGTTCGACTATGGGACAAGACGAGGGGGTTAAGTAAAGTCAAGTTGTAAGAAAAGTTAATAAAATCAATATTTCTGATCTAGTTTAATCAACTTAGCTCGAAAATTGACGCGACATTGGACAGCCCTTCTAACTACATGTAAATTGATGGGAAGCAATGGACGTATGTTTTTTTTTCTTGTAGAACATATATACCTTTACAATACAGCACCCCTCGTCTTGTACCATAGTCGAACATTCCATACTTTCCCATCAGTTGTGACGTTATAAAAGTTGCCTAGCTGCGTTTAGAACAACAAAGTTCCACTGTTCCACTGAGTGTTATAGTCACTGATCACAGAGTCGTGACGACTACACGTGCATAATGTGGGATTTTATTCTTACACTATCGAGCTGTTTTTGCTCCTGCAGCTCCAAAAACAAGGTTGCAGACTGGGCGGCGATTTGTTTTCAGAGAAAGCTGAAGGGGGCGTATCGAAACAAAACCATATACAAGGAGGTGGGAGCCGAAAGGGTATGTAAAAAACTGGAAACAGTGCCGCACGAAAGTGAAAAACTTTAGGAATAAGTACAAGCTTTTCAGTAAACTACAAGGAATGTAGCTTTAACCAGATTGCAGTTTGGACGCGATTTCCAACGCGCACTGTCGAACTCGCGTTCGATCGAACCAGGTCTGTGGTATGCGACTTGACCGAATCCGACTTGCAAGGCTTAGTATGAACGGGGTCATATGCTACGACCACCATTGACTACAGTTTCCCATATTCTATGAATTGTTCCAGAATGTCCGGTTCTGACCAACCAACCTCCAATGTCCCTCCCGAGACCAAGCAAGTCGTCGGCCGACGTTCTTGCTGAACTCCGTAAAGACGGCGTGTTGCCCCTCAACACCCGGGACGAGTCCGTCGCTTTCCAGGTGCTGCTCGACAAGCCCGCCTCCGAGCCCGCACGCCGCCCAGTTAAGCTTGCGAAGCTGGAGGAAACTCTCCAGGAGAGGCGCGAACGGGTCAAGAAGGAGCCCGCGGGATGACGCACTCAGCTAAGACAGCAACTCGGCGACGCTGCCAAGAGACGAGAGGTGGGTCATATAACGTTATCATATCATAGATTGCATTACATAAACATCACATTACATCATACATCATTGAACAACGAGGTAGTGGATCATCAACATAGAAATTTTAGAACTTCTGATGCTAACCATACATTTATTAAGAAAAATAGACGAAAAAGAAACAACAATAGGTTGTTGGCACAGTTGAAGTCTTGAAGCTATCTGTGATTATAGCGAAATCTGTTTGCGTGTAACGTTATCTGTCTGAACAGGAGATGTTGGCTGAGAGGTCTCGTAGACTTGCAGAGAGGAGAGCGAAGATGAAGGCCAAAGCATCCGCCAAGGAGCGCAAGAGCACTGCTTTTGTCATCTCTTCTGTCAGCGACACGGACGCCATCGTTCCCCGGGACTCGGAGAAGGCGCAGGCTTTGGAGAAACGTCTGAACAGGAGGAGAGAACGAGTCGCAAAAAGGTCCACAGCGGAAGACCTGGAGAAGCAACAGAAGTTAGCAGATGAACGCAGGAGGGTGAGTTTCTCAGTGCATTCGCTACTGTTGAAATATAGACAACAGGGACAGAATTCTGTGTTGTATTGCAACTGGGAGCAACAACTTGTTTTTTCTGACGGTCTGTGTGTTCCTAAAGATTTGAAGGAGGCTTAAATAAACTTTTGGGTAATTCTTTATCTTTGTTGCCCCCCTATGCAGGTGAATAGGGAGGAGTTTGTACAGAAGTGCAAACGATCCAGCATGACCAGCTGGGATAAGGCCGGGGAGTGGCTTGGCTTGAAAGACCCGTAAAAAAACCTTGTTTTTCCACACACCATGTTTTAAAAGTCAGTTGCGTTATCTGCAGTCTGATAGATGTTACCAGAAAAATAAACGAATGTGAAAAAAAAATACTACGTTCTTATGAGTATATGTTGGCCAAATGTTTTGAAAAGCGTTTACAAAAACCCTCTGTTGATTGTAAAGTTTCAGCAGGTATAAATATTGTTCTATCTCATTCACAGCAATGTAACGTTATATTGTACAAAACTGCAAATAAAGTTTAACTACAGTTTCTGCAAGTTTCAATACGAGTCCCTTGTCATACTTTATTTGATCTTTCTCTATGATACTGATAGTTTCGGAAGGTCTTCCTAGATCCTTGTAATGGTCATGAGAAGTCTCGGGACTGGCGTAAGACATTTAAATCTATTACACCTAACTTTAACCATTAGGATCCAGAGCTAGAGACTAAACTCAGTTATTCCAGGTTCTTCCCGTTACTGTGGAGTTGCCCTCCCGTCTATAGAAATTGTGCGTCGCACTAGGGGGTTACGTAGTGGGATTTTGGTACCTCAAGAAGTAGCCTGGATTCCAGGCTCAGCTGGTTTGTGTAGGCACTGGAAACAGTCTGGTAACCAGGCTACTCAAGGAGGCTTAATCAAACTTACCTAACTCACTGGTTATCTCCAAGCAGATGTTGTTAAATCTTTGTTTAATTATATGTAGCTGCCCTTCTGTAAACAACTGACGGAAATGGGGCAGCTAGGAAAAGTCTAGCCTCCCTCAACATCTGCTTTGAGATTAACTCAGCTCCAATCAGAAAGCTTTACAGACAAGAACAGACCAGACCAGCTATCCAATCAGAAAGGTTTACAGATAAACTACAGGAACAGACCAGACCAGTTATCCAATCAGAATTACTAGAAAGGTTTACAGATAAACTACACTAACAGACCAGACCAGTTATCCAATCAGAAAGGTTTACAGATAAACTACGTATACACTAACAGACCAGACCAGTTATCCAATCAGAAAGGTTTACAGATAAACTACAGGAACAGACCAGACCAGTTATCCAATCAGAAAAGAAATAGTTTATTGATCCATTTCAGTAAAATGTACAACTTTATAAAGAAAGAAAACAATGGGAAAGGAAATTGTAGTTGAAACTCATCAAACTGAATGCATTTAATATTGCAAATGTGATATTGATAATTCTCTAACATGTCACCGACATTGGAATTCTTGTAACACTAGAATAGCTTTGCTATGACCATATCACTCCTATCTTTCATAACATTTCAAAGTAATTTCTCTAACAAAGTGGCTTAAAATGTTTCTACAGAGATCTACAGACTGTTCCAAAAGTAGGTGGATGATGGTGTATTTTTTCACCCAAATAATTAATTTTTTGCTCAGGGTTGCAAAGCTTTGGTTTTCCCTGGGCTTTTCTAAGGTACACCCGGAAAGATTATGGAACAGTCCAAAGACACAAAAGTTAAGATAACAAGCTGATAGTATAAGGCACCAAGACGTCTTTGCATATATGGTTTCATCCACTCTTGTATTCCATGGGTAACTTATTGCAAGTTTGTAAGACTAATATTGTTAATGTCTGACAGTGAAAATTACATAGTCCCATATAAATTGTACTACATGCTATCTTCTTGTGTTTACCTCTGAGTTATGGACAATAAGCTAGTTAACAGTTTAAAATGCACATGTTCAGTGTTATGTATTGTTTCAAAGTTGAAGGCCCCTTTGACATAAACAAACATGTACAATGTATGTACAAGACCTGTTTACAAGTGAGGTGACCTCACCTTTGACCTTGTGCATGTGCAATTCAAACCATGAAATAGCTTATTTGTAGATATGACATTTCCACGTGTAGCATCATCTGTAGCTGTATCTGAATCTATACCTTTATCAGTAATGGTTTGAGTTAGAAATCGTTCGCAAAATATTCCCAAATAACGGAGTGCTTTTCAACTGTATATAAAATGTTCTAAACATTGACATGTATCCTACCAAAAGCTTGGCTGTGAGAAAAATTTGTCCCCAAATCAAGTCTGTACATCCAGATAGTATGGAGAATATTGTAATGAAACAGCTAAAGTACAATGTCTACATGTATCATACATAAATTCCATCCACCAGCCTTAAAAATTCACACCAAATTGATTTCCCCTTGCATATAGCTAGTATAGTATATGTATTACATGTATGACATTAATTAACAGCACATTCCATGGCAGGCATAAAGTTGGGCACAGGGCAGTGTCAATAGTGCAGAGTTAACAACTATCGAGTATTCTTTGACTTAACTATACATATAGGGGTATAAAATATGGTTCTCAACAACTAAACAGTACCACGCAATCTAAAGTGATTGTTAAGATGGTGGTAAATTTCGACTGGCCATAAGGAAAGAGTCAAAGAATCAAAACCATAAGAGGGGCCTGTAAAATGTTTAGGAGATTGTGTCAAACTCCATACACAACATTTTGAAAATTAATGACAAAATTAATGTCTAGTTGTTGAGTATGGAGCCAGCACCCAGGCTAACACAAAACCTCTCCGTACTTTATCTCTAATACAACATTTCACTTGAACTTGGCAAACACATATCCCATTTCATCCACAGTGAAGCACTGTTAATTTATAACCTGATCATCCTACTTCACATCTGCCATGGAATTGTGCCAATACTAAGTGCATGCTACCCCACTTCACCTTATGACCAACAAAAGTGCAATAATTGCATAATATATATAATGAGGACAGCTAGCTCAACATCACACTTTTCTTTACAACATCCATTCTAAGAAGGTGTCACACATACAAAACGTAACAATAATGTGATGGCCTGATTTCTGTGGGTATAAAAGGTTTAGAGACACTGTATGAATAATCCCTTAGCTGGTAGTGGCTTGATACATCTCTTTCAATGCTCTTTCAAGTATTTTGCTCAAACACATTTTCAAACAAACTTTTCAGCTTTTAAGGATTCCTTACAAAGTTTCTTTACGAAGCATATAAACTTTTTGAAATTAAGAAGAATTCATTTATTGATGTAAGGACTTATCAAAGTCAGTAAAAAGAGAAACATTGCGGAGCAAGATATACAGAGTAAAAATCGTGAATACCTCATCACTGGCAGTGTTTCTATATGCAGATCCTTAAACAATTTCTTTGACTCAGTGTTGGTATGTTAAAAATTCAAGAAACTTGGAAAAATGGTAAGTTCTAAATCAACCTCCTAATAATTCAACCCAATATAATATACATATACATATCTGAGTACATCTGACTGAATCTAGGTATTCAAGAACAGCAAGGCAGTTTTTGAGTAGCATTATTTACAGAACAATTGGAATTTTCCAATGTTAACAAAAACTTGACAGTCAGCACACCAAGAAGCCACACAATGGAATGCTCCACATGTACATACAAAATCACGATCCATTCTCTTTTTAAAAATCAGCCATTTTCAGTCTATACAGTATCCTTGCATTGTCATCAACATGCTAAAGGGAGGCACAGCGGTTTGCTTGTATAATTGCTTAGATATATGTTTCATTTATAACACTCTACATTCATTGGTAAGTGCTGCTTCTTTTCCTTCCACTATGAAAGTTTAATTACCGTTCTCCTAAACGAATAGCACCAAACCTGTTCCCGTCTTCTGTTAAACTCTGGTTTGATATAATAAGGAACATTTTTAAACACCTTGCATAGCAGGATCACTATCTCAAAAACACTTAAGGGTAAGGTGGAATTTCCAAACAAAAAGCCATAATAACTTCCTGAAACAAAACCTCATATACTAGTATTTCAAACAAAATGAAAGATAGCCCAAATACCATAAGCAGCACCAACTTTTGAGTACTTTTTGAATACAATCTTTAGAAACTTTTGCTGGTTAAAATATCCTGCTACTTTCAAGGGACCTTTCTTTAGGAATACCAACATTAAGATACAAGAATTCACCCAAAAAGTCAATCCACAAATGTTACACCTTATTTGTCTAGGATAATAAAATCAACAACACACTTGTTTATATAGGAAAATATTACCTGTAAATTGACAATCATTTAGATGGTATTGTGCTTTACACCAATTCTTCACAAGTCGATAACTAAATACCATAATTTCAGTCTCAAGAATATATAGCTAATAGTACCTTATCAACAACCTTGAACAATTATCCCACACCAAATCTTTCTATGTACATAATATCCAAAGAAGACTAATATTGTATAGATAAAGAGAGAACAAGAGTGATAAATGATAACTTGTTCCATTGGCAGCATAATCAGGAATTGCTATTTGATGTTGTCTTCGACACAGGCAGCCCTATATATGAAGCACTTCGGTGTTGTGGTGCATTCCACCAAGTTTGTCCTGTACAAAAAGGCAATTAACAACAATTAACGATACAAACTGATAATGTAAAAAAAGGAAACACAAACAACAGAGTTCAACATTTCTACGTTCTATTGATATGTCAAGTACAATGTTTATATATGAAAAATTTGAATAAGACATTCTTGATATGCTTCTGGATGTTATGTTTTATGAGTAAACGATTATTATAGTTTCCATCAGCAAAGTGGTATGCTAAAGATTCATTTCATCATGTAAGAGACATACTTTTGATTGAAAACAGATAGTCAAAGAAGCAAGGAGTGACACTAAAACTCATTCAACCCAAAACTTTTGAAACTCTAACAAAAGAAGTATGAGTAATGCTAGTTCACCTTTATTCGTGGGGTAACCTATATCCGCTGTACAAAAAAACAGGATATTTAGGGATATCACATACATGGACGGTGGTTTCAAATTACTTTTTTTTCAATATAATATAGTTTGAGACCACCGTCAGTCGACCTGATATCCCAAAATACCCTGGTGTTAAATACAACGGATAAAGTTTACCCCGCAAATAAAGGTGAACTAGCATTAAATGTTATTCGCATCTTATGTTACTTTCTAAAAACATGCACCCTAACAAATGGAATCTTCTCCTACCTGTTTGTACACTACTCCACCCCCAGGAGTCTAGCAGCAGAGTCGGCAGAGTCCAGCATCTGGTCGATCACAGATGAGTCCTGGATCCCCAGGAGGTTCTGAATGATGTCAGAGCCTAACGTCGAGCTGGGCAGCGTATCGCTGTCGGGCGCTGCTGACCCGAGGATGTCCTTACTGTCCCTTGGCGTGACCAGGTACACGTTGTGGGCGTTGTCCAAGCCGTTATCGGAGTCTGTGTCCCACGGGTGCCTCCTGTCCTCCAGACGACCTTCGTCCATCTCCCCAAGGTCAAAGGTGTCATTGGGCGGATCTTCTGGTTGTACGATCATGATTGACGGGTCGAGTTCCAAACCGTCAATGGTGATTGGCTCACTGGTGGACTTCAGAGAGAAGTCTTGTACGGAAAAGGAGTTGCTGGCGCTGTGGTCGCTGTAGCTGTCGTGGCCAAAATCACCCAGTCCGTCATCAGTAGGCGAGAAGAACTCTGTTATGGCAGACTCCATAGCATCCAAGGCAGTGCGCTCTCTGCTGGGACTGCGGGTGTTTTCTGTTAGCCCGGAGCAGGCTCGCTGATGGCGCACCAGGCTGTGCTTCAACGAGAAGGTGCGGTCACAACCAGAACATTTGAAGGGCCGCTCTCCGGTGTGAGAACGCATGTGCCGCCTCAGGTCTTGCGCCGACCAGAACCGCTTCTCACAAATCTTGCACTGCTGCTTCCTCTTGTTTGTGGGATTGTTTGACAGATCCACGCTGCCATCATTTGATGTGACTTCGTCACTTTCAAACTTGGCACTGAGGGAATCGATTTCAACAGGCGAGGTACTCTGTTTCCACCTTTTTGAGCCGCTTTTTGTCTTTTGTGGAGCATCAGCTTGAAAGGACTCATCGCTATCTTCTACCAAGTTTGCCAAAGCATGTTGAGAGTCAGGGTCAAGGTCAGTTTCTGATTCTGCGTCGAGCACAGCCTCTTCTTGTCTCTCCACCACCATCGCCTCCGTGTTCTCGTGTTCGATGTTGTGCACACGACCGATGTGCCTCTGGCAGTTGAACTTGGTGGTGAAGGCGGCATCACAGATGGAGCAGTGGAAGGGATGGTCCAGGTTGTGCACCCGCATGTGGCGTGTCAGCGTCATCATGAACTGGAACTCCTTACCACACACCTTGCACTTCACCTCCGTCCTCTTCACCTTCTTTGCTGACTGCGCTTCTTCATCTTGCTTGCTTTCCTTGCCAGGCTTCTTTCCCTGTTTGGGAGATGTCTTTTCGTTACTTGTAGATGCTGCTGCTGACTCTGTTTCATCTCTTTTTCTCTTCTTTGCCACCTTTGGTGGCTCATCTTCTTTTTTGTCAATGACAAGCTTCCCTTCCTCTGGGATATCACAGCTGATTTGGTCGCAGATCTCGGCAGCCTTGGCGAGAGCCTCTGAAGTGCTGGCAGACAACTTTTGGTGGAAAGCCAGGAGTCCGTCTCCTTCCTTCAGACAAAGGCTGCTGTCAAGGGATGATTCCATGGAGTCCTTAGGGGGCACTTCTGGTGGTTGTTCAGCAGCAGACTCTTCCGACTCATCTTGCTCTGATTCTGCCTTATCCCAGGGAAATGTTGACAAGTCGGTGTCTGGGTGTTTAGCAACATAGTGGCGATGCAGGTTGGACTTGGTAGTGAAGACGTTCTCGCAAAGGCGACATTGGTGGGAACCTTCCGATTTTGGGGCCACCTTCTCCTTGCCGCTGTGCTTACGCTGGAGGTGGCGCTCGCGGTTGGACTTAGTGGAGAACTTCATCGGACACTTGGGGCACTTGTACGGCTTCTGTCCAGTGTGCGTCAGCAGATGCCTGCGGAGCGAGCTCTCCCAGGGGAATGTACGCGGGCAGTGGGGGCAGCAGACACGGTTGGGGGAAGAGGAATACGAACTCTTCTTCACCCCCTGGATCTCGTCGCTGGAAACATCCTGCTCACCTGCGCTGACCTCCACCTCCTCCGCATCATCGTTTCCCACATCGTTCTGAACATCTCCGTCACAGTCTAAAGCTGGGGAGGGGGAGTGAAGGAATGTCTGGAAGTTGTCAGGGTTGGTAGCAGCAAGCATATTCTGCACACTTGCGAATTCCCCGCTGGAGTCTGAAGCCATACTGTGGTTAAGTGAAGGCTTCTCCTCGGCTGGCTCATCTGTAGGATTACCAACAGTCAACGTCACACTTATAGGTTTGGGAGCAATAGGGATGAATCGACGGGCCCTAGTCAAAATGGTAGACACAACAGAGGTCTTCTTGCCTCTACCTCTTCCTCCTCTACCCTTTCCTCCTCTACCTCGTCCACTGCTACCTCTACCTACAGCTTCGCTTTGGCTTGTTGCTGTCACTTTTCCACCTCTGGCACTCGCCCCTCTCATGTTTCCCCCTCGTCCCCGTGAAGGATGAGATACACCGTGGTTCTTCATGTGGCGATCCAGGTTGGACTTGATGGTGAAGGCAGACGGACATTGTGGACACTGGAACGGTCGCTCCTTGGTGTGAGACCGGATGTGTTCTTCCAACCTCCCACCCCGGCTAAACTTCATTGGGCACATGGGGCACACCAACTGATCGCAGTCGTTGCTGTAGTACTTGTGGTATTCCGCCTTGAAGCGGTACTTCCTTGTATTTGTTGGTGCACTTTCACTTGCAGACTGCGAGATGCTTGACTCACTCCTGGAGTCGTCAGTAGATTTGAAGCTCAAGTCTAAAGGTTGTTCAAAGTCTCCAGCATCGATGACTAGGGCAACAGGGGAAGCCAGGTGGCTACTGTCTGTACTCCTTCCACTTTTCATGCTGAAGTCCAACGGTTGATCAGAAAGGCCTTCAGCACTCTCCAGCTCATAATCCAAAGGTTCTTGCTTTATACTAAGTGCTATAGACTGGGGTTCTACACTTTCATGATCATATATCTGTTCGCCATCATCCGTTTCTGTCTTCATCCGCATCTGGAACTTGACATAGGTGTCTATCTTCTTCTGGTCAACGTTCTCGTGGCGTTTGAGGATGTGGCGGATGCAGTTGTTTTTGGTGGAGAAGCCGTTCTCACACAAGCGGCACTGGTATGGCTTCTTACGGCAGCTGCTGTGCGAGCGCAGGTGGTGTTGCAGGGCGCGGAAGAAACGGAAATCCTTGCCGCAGTACTTACAGACGGTGTCAGGAGAGCCGAACGTCTCAGCACCGATTGGAGGGTCCTTTACAAACTGGTTGTAGGTGATGACCTCTTCTATGTCCTCCTTTGAGAACCGATTGTGCTTCTTCCGGACGTGACGCTCGCAGTTGGCTTTGGTCGTGAAGGCATACTGGCACAGAAGGCACTGGAACGGGCGTTCACCGTTGTGGGTACGCAGGTGTCGAACCAAGGTACTTTTGTCTGGGCTTGCGTAGTTGCACTGCCTGCATTGATATGGAGCCAGACCAAGGTGGGTCCTGACATGGCTCTTGTAGGCACGGGCAAGGGGAAATTTCTCGCTGCAATATTCACACACGTACACGTCTCCCTTCTTAGCGTGAGCTACATCCTCGGGTAACTCTTCCTTGTCAGAATCTGACTGAGGCTGACTTTCTTCGATATTCCCGTCAATTGTTTTCACATTATTGCTGTTAGTGTGTGAGGTCTGTGTAGGCTTTGGCAGGATGGGTCTTATCTTTGCAGGCACTGTTCCCTTCATTTGGTTGCCTGCATTTGGTATATACTTCAGGGGAGGGGGCGGGGGCTGCTTACGGAGTACCACAGGGGATGCGTGGGGAGGGGTTACTGGGATACGGTGCAGTGGAGGGAGGGGTTTCAGGTTCGTCTTGGCAGAGGCATCCGGCTGGGCGGTGAGCATGGTGGCGTCAGCGGCAACCTTCAGCATCTGCTGGACGTCGGCGAAGTCCGCCGTCGTGCCAAGAGTCGACCTGTTCATGGGGGACGCCACGCCCGCCCCTGGCTCCATCTTAGGAAGGATGGGCACCAGCTTAGGCAAAGGCACGTTGTTGTGTCGCAGCCCGTTTGTTGGGACCGGGAACACGACTTCGGAGTCTCTCACCTTCGTAAAGAAATCTAACGGGATGTGCTCATCTTTGGGAGGAGACCTGCTACCCTGGGGGCAGAGATTCAGCGACTTCAGAAAGGCCGACTTGTCATTCTCATCATTGGTAACCGCTTCCTTCTTTATACCACTTTCAGTGTGTTCTTTCCTGTGGAGGAGCAAGGCCTTAGGAAGGGGAAAGGACTTTCCGCAATCCTGACAGACAAACTTTGGTAAAGCACTGTTGCACTTGTGTTCATTGTTTTCGCACCACGTCTTGACGATGAGAGGAAACTTGCGGCTGGAGAAGGCCGTGAAGCCCAGCTCCTGGAAGCCCATGACGGCCTGCTTGTTAGCGTTGAGGGATGGGGAGGAGGATCGAGATGAGGAGGAGGATGGTTTGAGCTTGGGCTTGTGAACCATCGCTTTGTGCTTGGAAAGGCCTCTATGATTGCGGAAGGCACAATGGCACAGGTTGCACCTGGAACAAACAAAGAAAAAAGGAACCAATGTTAGTGCCATACGATTTTTGCAATCCCTTAGACCACATCAACTCATTTCCTTGGTAGTTGGCAATTTCAGTGTAAATCTAGCCACCTTTTGTCTGACTATTATGCACCTGCTCTACGTCTAACTGTACAAGGGTTTGCATCAAACTCAATATGGATATTTCAATTCAAGATCCTCTTCTAAAATCCAACAAAGTAGAATGTATACTGGTGTGGCCTTACATGTACTTCAGTGATACTTTCTCATGACCTACTGACAGAACCTATCAAGTCAAGCACAACATTCCATCTACTCATACTCAAGAACAGACAACCTTTAGTATATGTTTATGATAGCAACTGATACATGTGTGTTAACTATATGGACATACATGTATGTTGAAGCTTTGTTCCAGATGTGTTGATTGTGTGATGAAGGGACTAAAAAAAACGACAAATTTGTCTTGAGCATACCTGACTGAGGTGTCGGGATGAGTCTCCATGTGGGACTGCAGGCCGAAGCGACAGATGAAAGTCTTCGCACATATGGGGCAGGCCAGCTGTTCTGGCTCCTTCTCATCCTCTCCCTCCTTCTCTCCATCCATCTGTAGAGACTTCCTCCCCAGGGACGGCACCTTCTTCCTGGGCGACCAGTCCTCGTCCTGGTCGTAGTACGGGCGCTTGGAAGGCGTGCGCTGGCGGGGCTCTGGGGTGGGGGGCGGCAGCTCGCCGTCCTTCTCGTGAATACGCATGTGGCGGTTCATGTTGCCATTTGTGGTGAACGCCATCTTGCACACCTGTAAAGCAAGGATAAAATTGTGTATTAATTCTTCATTAGTACAAAACTTGATACAATACTTATCATTACAAGACAGCCTAAATCTATATCCTATACTATCTTTCTTTACTCACATGCATGCTCAAATGCATAACACACCTACATGGCTAAAATTATTGATGGTTAATTTCCAATACATATCATTTACAGCATTTAGAGCGATGTTCTTGAGTATCTGTATCTTTTGAAACAGACAATATTCAACACATACATTTGTATAGTATAACCTTCTGTGAATTGTGTAAATTAAGGCGGTCACTAAGCACCTTATCATGTCCATGTCCTGAACTAAAGTTGTCTGACTTAGTTTTAACAATTTTTATCCTCATTCAGTTTTACATTTCGTACACCTGATTTGATCTAGCCTTAGCCTCTACCAAGCTTGACAGGTCTGTGTATCTATGGAGCCTAGTAGTAGAATCAGGTTGTTGGAAAAACATTTCTACAGTTTTGCAAACATTACTCTTTGGCCAGCTAACTCATCTGGCTGGCTATCTGTCTATCTGACCAATTACTACTACGGTACATTTCCAGCAACCCGTGGAGCCTAGTATAGAGGCTGATCTAGCCCTCAACTTTGTTCAAGAGCAAACCTTAGTATGAAACAAAAGAAGCCTCACCTTGCACTTGAAGGGCCTCTCCCCTGAGTGGACCAGCATGTGCCTGTCCAGACTGCTCTGTGAGCTGAGCGTCTTGCCGCACAGTTTGCAGGTGTGGGAGCCGGAGTTGTCCTCCATGTTGTGCTGGCGGATGTGGATGGTGAGCTCGTGGGGCGCCTGGAACACTTCCCCACACACCTACACACAAGGTGACTTTATTAGGTTATTGCAGTCTTCAACTACATTAAAATGGAACAAAAAGGAAAATGTACAGTATTTTAATGAAGGTTTAACTTAGACATGCATGTATGTAGGTTAAAGGTAGATGATATTTTTTGGGATACAAATGCACCCGACTTTTCGCAAAGTTACCTTATTTGTCTTTCTGACAATAACCCAAGTATGCCCATATGGACCCACTTCTAATGTACTGTGCTGTGTATGATTTTGCCAGCACAGCCGACTTCCGTCACACTTTCTCGCTAACGGTAGTTGGGATAAGCTTGAAAAAGCAGTCAAGTGACTATCACACATTTAGGGAGATACAAAAAAGTTTGAAGACTATCTTGGGATAGAGAAATTTGGGCATTACATAATGAAAAATTGCCACGTAATGTATCATCAGAACCAACATGCTATAATTCAAACAAATCCATCAAAAGGATCTTGAGTTATGAACACACAAACAGAAACAGTACCCCCGTTGGAGGTGAACTCTCCTTCCAGGAAGTAAAAATATATCAAGCAACTGGAGAAACCACATTTGTATCTATAGAGCCAGATGTTTCAGACAGCATCCAATGTCATGCTCAGGCAAGAAGGAAAGTGGATATCTGAAACATTTGACTCAACAGTATTAATCTATGCCTTGTTGATTTATTAATTTGACATGTATGATTGCTAACTTATGTAAATGTATGAAAAAATTTACTGAGCTAAACCATCTTCAAATACAAAAGGTTGGCTCATAGAGTTCTTGTCCTATGCAGTCTTCTGCGGAATTCAAGTTCGGACATGTGATGTCTGACTCTCAAAACAGTCAAAACACTTTTGAATTGACGTGGGATTCAGGATTAAAAGGCTAATAGATTATAAACAAATAATACACAACACTCTCTCAAAAAAGATCTGGTTAATTTTTAAAATACCTGGCAGGGGAATGGACCAGCCTCCATCTTATCTGGGTTGAACCTGTTCCGACCCTGGACCTAAGGAGGGAGGGCAAAACATAAATGGAAACATACCTGGATAGCCCAGAGACTGGACCAGGGAGACATGATGGAAACACCTTTCAGGGATGGATCAGGAAGGATTGATGGAGAGAGAGAATGGAAAAAAAGAAAATTTCACAGAAAGAGGCAAGTGGGAAAGAGAAGTTGAGCAAGACATAGTTACATTCGTATCAAGAGAAAGTGCATAGTCAAACTGTTCACTCCTTCCCCCCCCAAAAAATATGCTATAAGTTACCCTACTTGAATGATTTTTTGTTTATCGCTTCTACAAAATTTGTATGCAATCCCCAGTAAATGCAAAGAAAAAAAATTCAGTGTACTAGTACCTCGATCCATTTAAGATGGAAAAAAGCTTATCATCTGCTGTTCATAATAATCTAAAAGAGCTATGCTCTGGATAGTAAATATCTTTTGACAATTTTTTGTTTTGTAATCAGGAAAGACCGCACATGAACATCTTAGAGTATTACATATGCATCTACATTTTGTATATTATACCAGGGAATTCTCCTAGTTACTTTGAAGAGTGTATATGCGTTGAACAATGAACCACTTCTTTTAGTCTTAAAAGACAAGGTCTCAAAATAAATTCCTTACCTTCACTGGGTATGCACCATTCTCGTCCATTTCGGCTTCTTTTTTCCGCTTTTTCTTCTTGGATGCTGTCCCGTCATTTCCTCTGCCAGGACGACTTGACGCAGAGGAAGAGGAGGAAGCGTCACCAGCACCACCGGTAACATCCGAGGACGGACCCTGCTTCACGCTGAGGTCAATCGTTAGTTCATCAGATGACCTTGAAGGCGACCTTGCCTCATCTGCATTGTTATTGGAGTCTTTTGTTTCCATGGAACTATTACTACTAGCAGCAGCTTGGTTTCTATTGGTTACACCACTTGTAGATGTGGAAGAATCAGGCACTTCTGAGTCATTTTCCATCAGGCACTTATTTGGTTGGTTCTGAGACAGGCCTTCTGAAGACCCCTCTGTCTCAAGCATTGCTTCGTTTGCTGATTGGTTGGCATCTGTTGCTATGGTGATGTTTGTTTCTGTTGTGGCTGTGGTGGAGAGGTCTTCAGGGTTTTCGAGGTCTTCTTCTTGTTCTTGGGGTTGTAGGGGAAGGAATTCATCGTCTTTGTCGTATAGATCGTCAAATGTTGGGTACTGTGTCTCACCGAGGGGCTCCCCTTCACCGCCAGTGCCCTCTGCAAAACACAATAGTAGAAGTGGCCATTAGTATTGAAGGGTTAAGCTATATTGTGAACATGCAAGGTGACAGTTACATCTAGTAGTCTGATTGATTGGGCTTATAGCAGGCTGCCAACATCCAGCTGCTGCAAGGAGGGGCCAGTTAATGGTGCAGTTTGCGTTATACAGACTATCACTAAAGCAACTGGATATAATTCAGAAACTGCCAGACATTTCAGACAGCATCTGATGTCTTTACATCAGTGACTGGCTACTATTACTTTGCGTATCTTATTACCTGGATTTCTATTAACCTTTAATTACGTATTCTGTCAATACCGGTATCTACCAATCTGCTGGGATGCAAACATTAGGTCACTTTAAATTCTGAAATACACTGAAAATATAGACCATCTATTAAATGCATATACAGTAAATATGTACCTGTATATGCACATGATCCAAATATTAATTCAGAAATTATCTGTCCATCTTTTCACTGCAGCATAACCAAAAACCTTGTGACCAGTAAATCTGTGCCAAAGACAGTCGTTTAACTTAAGCAGTAACACAAAAAAGTAGGGCAGAAACATCTGCCAAATGTTGCTGACATGGCACCAGCTAGACAAGACCCAACCTACATCATATAGTACATGTACACACACACACAAGGCCTTCTGGCAGCTTTCAAGGCCAGCTAATGATACGTAAGAGTTGGGTGTGCCTTTCTTACTTAGGGGGCATTAAATCTACATTATGTAACTCACAAGAAGGACAACAGAAAGGAGATTTTCTTTTTCTTTTCATCTAACCGGTGGTTATTTGACGACTTGTAAAGCAAGTCTAAGAAGTTTGAACATATTCATACATACATAATGTGTCAACATCAAATTGTCAGAAACTGTTGTCATAATAAGTCCACTATTTTCCATATTGACAATCCTGGCGACATGGGAACAAAGTCACAAGACGCTATAACATAAGTATAAGCCCCACACCAAAGACAAAACAGTCAACAATATGGAAAGTTTTCTTCCTACACGTCCACATGCCTAGTCAAGGCTCGAAATACTTTTTTCTGCATACCTGCAATGGTGCAGGTAACATTGAAAATTTCCTCCACCAGACAAATTTTACCTGCACCACTCTGAATTCAAGAAGCATGGATCATACTAAAATTGTTCAGGAACCATTGATATTTTTTCTTTTATACTTTATAGGTGGTAACAGTCAATACAGCTAATAACAATCCATACACACCTACATTATAGGACATTTAAGTATAAAACCCAGTAGATGGAACAGTGCAGGTTAGGTGCAGGTAGACACCAAAAATACCTGCACAGCTCCAATTTTACTGCACCTGCATATGCAGGTGGTATTTCGAGCCCTGGGAAAGTTCTATTCCTACACCTCCACATGTCTTGTGTTTTACAAATGTAACACTACACTCAATGCATTCTCATCAGTATTCTCAGCACATCCTGTTGAATCATCTGGAACTGCAAGTTGAAATATGTGCAGTGAACTTGCTTCCCAGGAACGAATAACTAAGTACACTGGGTTATGGTAAACACATCATACATTAAAATCGCACATCCAGAACTTAGACAAACTACCAGATAGGATAACTGGCATTGTTTATATTGCCTGCTCTGTGTATATATACAGACCTCAGTGACTGTATATTACAACATTTATAGATTATTCTGATGGCTGAAAGGCATAAAAAACTACCCAAGAAGACAACTCAGGGTCTAGTAAAATCTGGCCTATATTATTTTTATTATGTACTGATTGTCACCACAATAGATAGGATTCTTTTCAATGGGAAAAACTATCTAACTTATGATTCTAGGGGACAACAAAAAAAGTGGTCACATTTGTCAGATAGTCCTTCAGTATAAGGCACGATATATACACAGTTTTTGCCAATATCTGTGGATGTATCGGGAGGGATCTGGAACGTTGGCCACGGGAGACCCGTGGCGCTTGCAGTCATAAACAGCTATATAGCCTAATGAGCCCGCGTTATATGCTGATGAGCCCTCCCGGAGTCGGGACACATCTACACGTGCGCGGAAGCTGTCGGGGACCCCTGCCAAGCTATCGGGGACCCCTGCTGAGCTATCGTACGAATTTTCCGGACCTTTCGAGAGAAATTCTGCCGATATCTTTATGGCGATATTGCAGTTCCATCTAGACGCTGAAAAAAAGCTGTCGGCGAGAGGTTGTCGGTTCGACGATATCGGGAAAAACCGTGTCTAGATTAAGTGTAAGTGCCCAGGTTAAACTGTATCAACCTTCATGCTACTATCTGAACTTGTAATCAATACAAACCTGATGCCAAAAGATTATCTCAGCAGGTGGAGGGTTATTCAGTTATTAGATAATTCCTGAAACTGCCACAGGTACGTGTAACTGTTTAATTCAGTCCAAAGGAGATTCACTAGTACTGATTAGTCTGTTTTCAACATTGTTGAAACTACCTTGTTTTGGCCAGAGCACAATGTCGTTACAAGCTGCGGATAGATCTATGAAATCAAGAGAGACTTTGCCAACAATCCAAAAAGATACAGAACTGAGATACAAATTTGTACCTGGTTGCCATACCTTATATAGTGATAGTTATTCACTGGTATACCGTATAGTCCATTATCTAAAGCCCTACACATGTAATTACGAGGGGCATTCAATAAGTAATGTCCCTGACCCATTTTCCATAGCAGGAGATTAATGAAACTTGGCACAGTTATTAGTCTTTCTCTTCATAGGAACCACCCAGAGTTTTGCATTTCTCCCATCATTTGATGTAGCTCTGGACACCGTTCTTGTAGGACATCCCAGGTTGGTCCTCCAACAGATGCCTGATCAATGGCAGAAGAGGGACGACCAGGTCTGGGAGCTGTTTCCACAGACTTCCGGCCTTGTTTGAATTCAGGATGCCAGCGTTTTACAAGGTCATATGATGGGGCATCATCACCATAAGTTTTTTTTCATTTCATCAAAAGTCCCTTTTGGTGTGCGTCCTTTCAAATACAAAAACCAGATCACTGCGCGACACTCAACTTGCTCAATTTCACACCTGGTCCATTTCACACCTGACTCAGTTCAAACACCAGTAAATCAGTAACCACAATTAGTTCAGAGCTGTTTTTTGTAACATAACCAATAGAGATATGACTCATTACACATGCAAAATTTCATCTAGATCAGACAACTGGCAGTGGGTTAGGGGCATTACTTATTGAATGCCCCTCGTATAACTCACAAGCCGCATACCAAACTCTGACATGTCTCTGAATTGTAACTGGTATTGAAACTCACAGCATAAAGAAAACAAATGCTCTGCAAGGCCCCAGGTAAAAAGTTATGCTGCTTCAAATTTGTTTACATTATCAAAAGTCAAACAAAGGCTGACAGATTTCTTGACAATCATATTAGATATAATAATAATGAAGAAAATCATAATTCAAAATTCATGAAGAACAGCCATATTGATACTATAATTACAGCTTTATAAGGAAACCCATTGTGTAATGTTTTTTCAATGTTCTAATAATAAGCTATGACTACATGTGATGTCGATTGAACCTTGTCTGAGTCTAGACATGTGGGCTTTTTTCTGGGTTCCCAAGTCAACGTATCTTTGTCATTATACATCTTAAGTTATAGTCATATTTCCACACCAGAAATAAAGCCAATTTACCTTTGATAAGGCTTGAACAGATACTAGACATAATCAGTAGGTATTTCCATGAGCCAGGGTAGGATTGAGATAGACATCACCTTACATGCCCCTCTCAGTGTTATTAATTAATAACTTTCAATGGAGTATCAGAAAGGCTGCTACCAGCAGTGAGTATATGACCATGCAGTTGCAATGGAAAAGGTTTTCATAGCCTAATGTTAGTGATTAAAAGGATGACATCAAACTATGAACTTCAAGTTCATCCCTTACGATTAATGGTTACTCTAATTTTTTTCCAGGCCCTATTTCATTTTGAGTTGTGTGTGTGGTTATCATGGCCTTATTATGCAAATAAATTGGGAAGCAGGCAGAGATGTACCTGGGGTAAGGGAAGGGTTACAAAAGGCCACGAAGACTGTCTGCATGGTCCACTGACAGCTGGGGCCGCTCAGTTGGACATGTGGTGTCAAGTGTGCTGTCCATCCCTCTGCAAACCCTAGCTCCATTTTTCACTCTGAAGAGTGACTAAGGGACTTACAGTGTACATCTGGGCCCTTATGCTATTCTGGTAAAAAAACGTGCCACTGCCAAAAGGTGTGAGCACAGTTGATGTGCAAACCTGAAAAGCGAGGACACACACACGCACCCTTTTGGAGAGGATGGCATGCTCCAAATACCAGACGTGATCAAAGTGCACCACACCACATCCTTCCCATGAGGAGCCAAGGTTTGCATCCAGAAGAGGCGGCCTGCAGGGTTCCTTTTGTTCAGGTGTATAGAGAGGACTCAAATCCTCGTGGGACCCCAGGTGACCCCTCTACCTGCCTACCAGGTGTTGCATGTCACCAGGTGGTGCAAGGTTTCAGCACACATGCTTCTGAGATGGGACTCAAAGAAAGGATGGGAGGGGGAGGGTTGTACTAATCAAGTTTTCAAAACACACACATCTAACTTTAAAATGGAGCCTGATACCAGAGCTTGCCTCTCTGTAGCAGGAAGAGGATAAATGTGTGAGCAAACAGGTTTGGACAGGAAGGGATGTTTCACTTCTTCCTCTTCCCTTCCGTGGGCCCCATCAGCAGTCTCCACATGGCTGGTTTGACCTCGGGGTGACGGGTTGGACTAGTCTAGATTCTGCTGCCTAATCACTGTGCAAGCTGCTCCCTCCCTTCCACATCTGTCCCACCTTTCCTACCCCATCTGAGCTGGGCTCCTTCCCCACACTGAAACAAAGGGGCTGACGGAATTCTTTGTGTGCATGCGAGGTTGGCGGGTCAGAAGATCTGGGCATCAGTGAGGATGAATGCTTCAGCAGAGCTATCAGGTTAACTTCTGGCAGGCTGAGTGGTTTAGATAGCAAGGGGCTCTCCCAGGGTGTTTGTTGCTAGAAGTTAGGAAGATGAGGAAAGAACGACCTGGTTTCCAGAGTGCGGGGAGGCCACTCATCTCTGCTGGGGCGTGGCGGCGGTGGGGATGGAGTGCAGCCCGGAGCCTGGTACGGGGAGACGGGAGAACCCAGGAGGCATGAGGAGGCTGCTGGCATGTGCGCGTGTGTCTGGCTCCCTGGTCTACATCCGCATCAGTCTCCTGCCACTCACATGTCAGCACGTACCAACTGGCTGGATGCTGGGGGTGGGGGCAGGGTGCTGAAGATCGGGCTGACTCTTTCCAGACTCTTCCTCCAGCTCATGAATATGCATGTCCCCCCAAAAGGCTCAGACTAATCTTATCACCTTTTGCATCAAACCAATCAATGCTTGTGCAGCAGGGGGTAGATGGATCCTGTGTATGATTCTTGTTGTCTCTTATTCATGTTTCAAATACTTATTTAGATGAACAAGTTACTTAAGCTTTGGGAAAGATTGGATAGTGACAGGTCCACTTCAGCCATGACATGGTATGCTGAATTTCTAGTGTACTGTACCAACACACCTAGACTTGACAATAAAAAGTTTAAAAACAAAATAAAAGACTTGGGGACCAAATCTTTGGGTCACAAACCCAACAAAGCAGATTATTTTTCTGACAAAGGATTAGGAATTATGGTCCAACAACAACAAAATGATCAACTTTTACAAATAATACAAATATACACAAAATGATTTCTTATTAGACTAAAAAGGACAAACTGTACAAAACTAATAGATTAATGATTGATGCTGAATAACTAAAAGCAAACAACTGTTGTGGATAGACAAGACCAATAAGTTGTTATCTGTTCTTCCTCCCTGCCACGTCATTTTGGCTACCACCCATACAGGATGCCACACCTGCACACTTCCTCACTCAATCCTCTGAAATAACACAGCCCTGACTCAACAACTTCAACAGCTACATGTACAGTTGATAATGATTAAACCAGTATTTGATTGTGGTTTGAATATGACAGTACACAATCACTAGATTAGTAAAAAGGCAATGCACCTCCCAAGTCCTGATTAACTATCATTAAACCCCTCAAATTCTAATACATATACAAAAACCCTGTGTTATGATTCATATTCACTTGATTAAACAGCAACCAAACCTGTTGTAATAATATAGATTGGTCAATTGTCTTACAAATGTAGTGCTGCATAGTACCTCATTTTCATAGTACCTCATGTTGAGGTTCAGGTACAATGTATGAATTCAGGTCAAGAGATTCCGATATAAATTTTACATGCAAAAAAAAAAAAATACAGTACATGCAAAATTAAATACAGTAACTTTGTAAGTAGTAAACGCAAAAGCTCAGACATAAACACAAGAACTGCTGCAATGTTTTTATCTTTTTCCAGTCTATGGAAGGTTTTAAATGGTTTAGAAGCAGAATATGAGTGAAAGATAGTTTTTTTTGCAAGTCTGAAACTAGATCACAACATTTTTTTTTTTTTTTCCGAACCTAAACATTTTAAATCTAGTGGTGCACTTTTTCCCATCCCCACCACTCATCAACAACAAGAAGAGAGACATCAACAAAAGAAAAGGGGCACTTCTCCCAGCTGCATCTTGGAGCTTATCATCACCCCATGCTCTAAACACAGCATGATCTCACCTCTCTCCTGATTTTGTGCTCCTTACATTTCCCCTGTAGCCATGGTAGCAGACTTAATTACATTGTCAGAAAGGCTTTACCTAGGCTGATAGGTTCATGCAGGGAGGCTGATTTCAATTTGACAACCTTACCTCCAGTAAACATACCTTGTTTTTCCAGTCTATGGAAGGGGCAGACAAAAATTGCTTGTTGGGACAGACAAAAATTGCACTCCATCCTTCCCAAAAATTTGAACTCCAGTACATGAGATTGATGAAAATCAACAAATGGGCTATCAAACAATTAGTGAGACGGAAAAAAAATGAAAGCTGGAGACAGCAAATACTATACAATCATACCAGTTGAAGCATAATTATCATACTACTACTTGATAAAGACAAAGCACATTCCTTCCAACCTGTCACAGGTATTTGTTTACAAAACCTTAATCCTACGTTCTTTTACTTCTTTTTCCTGGAGGCGGAAACAAAATTCTAAAAAAATCCCCCCTCCATCCCAAGTCTTTACAGCAATTACTGGCTAATTAGATGCCTAGAGGGAGGCATTACTGCCAACAGTGGCAAGGATACCATATGTATGGGGAGTATAATTGACAAGGATACAACAGAAAACAGATGCTTAGCAAAAGAGGCCCCAAGAGAACATACAACAATAGCCATCACACCAACTACAGCCATCTATAATGCTGATGTCAAATAAAAGCTTTCATGTAAGAGACTGACTAATTAAGAGACTGAGTTATTCCACTACGTTAAAAATGTAAGCTAGTAAAAAAGGCACCTATAGCCATTTCTTTTTTGGAATGATCTACCTTACAAAAAAATTGAAATTGGTATCACATTGTATTTTGCTACATTAGCATATATTATATCCTCCACAAGTGAAGGGATATCTTTACTCTAGTCCTTTCATTTGCTATAATGGGTGGATAAGATGTTGCTCAAATTTAGCCCAGTATCAGTATGTATGTCTTCTTATCATTTTATCCTTCATCTATATTGTATATGATCTATCTAGAAAGGGAGTCATTATAAAAGCTGTCAGACCATCAATATTATTTTCGCATTCTTCTTGTGACCTCGGACGGGAATTTGTTCAGCACCAATGAGAAACACTCCTCTTCACTCCGATGGTTGCCTGGTAACCGTACCGCCGGTCCATCAATAATTCAGGCCCATCTTTTGTCCCGGGTGCTCCAGGATGCGTTACCATAGTGACAGATCGTGGAGACAAGGGGAAACAGGTGATGCATAGCCTCTTTCAACAGGTGTGGTTTTGGTTGCGTGGATAATATTTAACAGGAGAAATTGCCATAGATGTTGACTGCAAATTTTGGATGTTGTAATTCATTGTGATACTACCATCTGAAAATTAAATCTACCTGGACAGAATAGTGTACTGTATCCTCAAGCTTAGTAGCAAAACACTATAGAAAATTACACCAAAAGGCAGCTTCTCGAGCAACTGGGTATGCTTTTGGAAACGGTAAAACATTGAAGATAGCTATTAGCAAAGTCTCGTGGAGGTTAAAGTTAAAGTCAATGTGGTTATTTTTTTCGAGGGCATTTCTCTCTCACATTTGTTTGTGCAAATTCATTTTTTTGCTGTGCCACATTTCCATTTGCTACCATTCTTTTTTCATCTATCTCAGTTTCCCCCTATCTTTCCTAGTACAATCCATCTATACAACTACAGTCAGGGGGAACTATGTACCAAACAACCATCACATAGTTAATCATTCACAACGTGGTCAAATAAAAACCTACTAAGAGCAATATAGACTGTCCTTGGGAATGCTCACATAATACATGTGTGGCTGACATGTACTTGTCACATACCTTTCTTCTGAATGCATTTTTACAACAATTTTCGTGATACTTTCTGCAACCCAAGTTTTCAAATGCCAATCAGTAATTTTCAGTATGCATCATTCAAAATGACAAATGCACGAACCATCACCCGACTATACAACAACAATAGCGGGTTCTCTATGTGCAGCTAGAAGTGAACCGAAAGATGCAGTGACCTTTTACATACTAATGGTCCAATACTGTTCCGATGGACTTTGACGTTTGTACACATTTCCACCGTGTATGTGCATACACACTACAAAGCCATACAGAGAAAAACTACTGTTTCTTGTACACACAAAGGCAGGTGGACATTTCAAAATTTACTGAAGCAGCCATCATGTGATACTGAACTTGAAGATCAGCCAAAAGCTTGTAACATATAACGATACATTCAAAACTGTCTCTTATCACAACAAATACGTTGAACTTCACTAATTTCTTGGCTATTTCAACACAATCTGAAGGGCAGTGTTGGATTTTTCAGTCACCATAGTCCAATTAATGTGAGGAGCCTAGATTTCACAGTGAAAAGTATACTGAGTTTTAAATCGGATGAAGGTTAGAAAATCCGAGGCAAAGTGATGTTTAAAATTAGATGACATTGATGAAGTTTAGACATCCACATAATAAGATATGCCAAATGATAGTTCACTGACTACAAACATAGAATGGAGTCTGAAATGTCTGTTTCCAAAATCATATCCAGTTGCTTTCAAAACTAGCATTTGATGTTTTAATCCTTCAAATCATTCCATCCCCCCTCCCCTCAAAATGGAGTGACCCTCTTACTCTTAGCCAGACTCCTCCCAAGACACCAGCCTAACACCTTCTATAAATAGCTGATGCTAAAGATGCTGCACAGAAGGCCAAGTCACCTCCTGGGTTGATGAGCTTTTGCTGAGATGCAACAGCCCTTGCCAAGGACACTTGATCTTGTACGCAATTTGATCAACTTGTAATCTTCAACATCTCTTGTTGAAGATAGCCTGTTATGTGCGACTACAAAGAAAAGCTTCATAAAAATGTCACACAAGTTACATTCTGTCTCGATAACCAAACTGATGTGATGGAAAACAGATTTTACACCAACTTTATGTGGGCAGATTCGTTTCTGTAGCCTTTAGGATCTAACACTTACTACTGACACACTATTTTGTCTACATGGGACTTTCAAAGAAGAAAGAGACACTACTTGAGGCTGTGCTTTCTGTCTTTTACATTTATTGAGCTGAAGAGTTTATGTCCAGTGACCTATGACCCTTGCATCACCACCTGGCTCCATTTGTTATCTTGCACTGCTGTACAATTGTGCAACAGCTGCAATTAAATGGCACATGTGGGAATCCCTATAAAATCAGGTTCGGATTGTAGCTGTAAAATCTCCTAGACCAACTTGAATTTTTTTCCACCCCCCTCATTGTTCGGGAGTCTAAGTCGTTAACATTTGGTGCTAATTCTGAGATTCTATGCTTACGAAAATACATTTTCATCAATTTCATGCCATGAAATTCAGACTTTTGGGATGGAAGGATTCAAATTTTTTGTAGACATCCCAAGTGGCAACATTTTGGGCAGGGACAAAGAGATGGGTACTACTAGACACCACAACCTAAAATGTAAGCACACTCTGAACCAAAAATTTATGGGTAGTACATAATCTCATCAATTCCTGTCATAAAATTCAGATTTTTGGGATGGAATACATGGATTTCTTGGTCTATCGCAAGAGGCAAATTTCTGGTCTGGGAAAGAGGGACGGATAGTGGACACTGCAACCTAAAATGTACAATGTACTACTAGCAGTAGAACACATGTACATAAACTTGAACACTGCACATCTTTGGAATGTCTCTTTCCCTCAGCCACTCTACACCAGGTAGACGACAGTGACAAATCTCATTACCTGCATGCTTGGGCAAAGAGTGGGGGCTGTGTCAAGATCAAATAGAGGTGAATTACTGCACAGCAAGCATTGCTGAGTGAAGAGGGCTCATATTACCGCTCTCTGGCACAGGGACCTGTCTTGCATATGGCATTGTTGTCTTTGGCATTTTGGTTGATTGTGGAAAATGCTATGTATTCATCTACAAATGCAAAAAAAAAGTAACTTTCCATTCAATTATGACCCAAGAAAAAATGCACACATGTCTATGTCTATGATGGTTTGATATACATCTAGGTACAAACTTGTATGTCCTGATATAAGATTACGACCTTTATTCATATTGCACATTTTTTACACACCAGGCTAAATACAGGCAAGCCTTTTTTCAACTTCCTTGGTACAGGTCACAACAAGACATGTTGAAAAGATACGGTAACAGACACAAAATGAGACTATTGCTGGGTAGATTCAACTTCTCCTCGCTTTTAAGATGATCATCATATACTCTTCCATATATGCATATGTGAGAGATATACTGCCATATGGATAGGCTGTAATATGATAGATGTATTCATGGAGTATGATATCTGTGTCTCTACCTGCACCCTGTGCACACATTTTTGTGTGCTCCACCATTAAACTATGTTTTCTTTCCTCCAGGTTGGAACTCAGGCAAGGCTATACCAGCTTTATACAACACAATGGGCTGCACCCCTGAATGGTGCTCTATTTACTCTGTTGCCAGGAGAGGAGTTTAAAGGGCTGCATATCATCACAGCCGGGCCTGGCAGACAGCACTGTGACCTGTGTCTGGGGTGTCAGGTGTTTCACTGGGATGGAGAAACTAGATTTTCTCATGCTTCCATCTAGAAAGACCTGTTTGAAAATACAATGACCATCTTTAGTACCAGTATCACACAATACCAGGGCTGTCTCCAGGACCCGCCCCTCCATTCCAGGATGGAAATTTGCTAGTTGGGACAGAAAAATCTTACCCCATCCGTCCCAAATGGCTGAACTTCAAAATGTATCATTTTCATAAGCTTAAAACCACATACCTAACAAGGAAAACCAACAACATGGGCTCCCAAACAAATGGGTCCGACAGAAAAAATATAGCCAGAGAGAGTCCTGGATACCTGTATTGTACACAATGTTATATGTTCACAGCTTCTCTTTGCTTTAAAGAGCTTATTGAGTTACAAAATTGTCACCACAAAGGGGGTTTTCTCTGATACTTTCATCTAGCCTGGATGCCAGACTGTTTCCAGAGCCTAAGCAGACCAAGTCCTCAGCTCAAGGGCAAAATACTCCCAGAAAAGTCTACTTTTAAATATACATATATATTGTTGAGATTGGGCCAAGGTTCTGGTATCCGGATTGACTAATTCTTATCGAAAATGCATCTATCAAACTCCAACATAGAAATGCCTGCTGAGTACGAACTTGGAGACCTCAACTATACACTACCACCCTGTTACATGTTTCTAGTGCATGTCCTGTATTCTTCCCTTCGTTTGAAAAGCATAACAACAACACATGGAATAACTGCACAGAGAATGCCTGTTGTTTTACTGTATATCATATGCATCCCATCTGCAAATGACAAAGTCTTCTAGTTCTACTGGGGTAACAAGGTATCTGTGACTGTGCTAATATTTGACTTTGGAAACCCATACTCTAGGATCGAGTTTGTGGAACGAACTGGCCTCTTTCCATTTTGTGAAAGAACTCACCCGGTACCCTCTTCAATCTGATGACATAGGATTCTCATGACAACAATGTAGTTATTAGTGGACTATCTTATTGGTAGTTAGTAAAAGTAAACACACTCAAACTTCACCTACTTCTAAATGACATGGTAATAGTGACAAAGTTCATACATATGCACAGTTTATTCTTTTCATTCCACCTGACTTAATAATCAACTTGGCTCACTGCAGTTCATCAATCTTTGTCCCCTTGTTTAAAAGGCTTTTGTTGACTTTTGTAGGATCAGAGTTATCTGTACAGGCCTAGAAGACTTTGGTACAACAACCTTATACTGCATTGACATCTTAAAGTAAAAATAAAACAAAAAAACAAAAGATTTTTTAAACCGGTTTGTATCGAATGCAAGGCCATTTTACTACTTTTAGATAGTGAACTTAGTTGATGGATGGTGAAATTACTATGCTCGGAGACAGCGGTAAATGCTGGTACTAGTTTTGAAGGCTTCAATGTTGCAAAAAGGAGGGAAACAGTCATCGAGAGAGTTCCGTGGTTTTGCAATCTCAGGAAAGAAGCTGTTGCTGTAGAATGGCAAGAAGATGAAAACAAAGGGATACCCAGTAAGACAAACTTCATTTTGTATCTATGTTTAATTCCTAAAGCTGTGTATGGAGGTAAGCTTCATTTTCCCCATCCCTGAACAAATAAGTAAACTTGAAGCATCTTGTCACAAAAAAAGGAGACAATAGACTACAATTTCCAAGTTCTCCTCCACAGCAAAGCACACTGAGCCATGCAAGAGCCCTCTTGACAGACGATTTAGGAGTGACACACCTAGAGGCAACATCAAAGCCTGCTACTTTCAAATGTCAGCAGGTACTAGGAAGATAATAATGGTTTGCTGCTATTTAAGAGCTATAGAGGACTGCAATTTAGATTAACTGCTAGTTTTCTGAAGATGACATCATTGATCTACAGGAAATCTCAGTCGTTTTGCCTTATTTGAACCGGAATTTGCATTTTTAAAAGTCATACTGATACGTGTAAATTTACCATGTAGTCTTACTTCAAATCTATGCACATTAAAACCTTAGTTTAAACTCTATAAGAAATGTTTGGTCCATACTTGATAGTGGTAAAATGCTTGCAAATGAAACAGACTTGCTTAGAGGTCTGGCAAGGGTCAAAAGAAGAGTTGTTTAACATTCTTTATCAATCCAGCATACCCAGATACTTTTTACACAGTTCTTTGGTTACAAAGACAATGCTCATCATAACACGAAATCCTCTGATCACATGGTACAAAACCGAAAATCTCGAATAATTTTCAATTTGGGGACTTGACTGAGCAAACAGTTGCTACTGTGTCCCTCCCACATTTGTTCCAGTGGCTTACAGAGCTCAATAGCCAAACCTCTTGTCGCCAAGGCAATTTATCAATTATCAAGACCCAGGGGGCAATAACAAAACCCGCCAGCCTGTTGCATGCGCACATTCACATCCAGATGAAAGAGATGCCTCGCCTAGAGCATCCTCTATCAATCCATGACAAGACAATGGGGAGAAAACTGGTTGGTCAAGTCCCAACCTTTTCATCTACCTTCACCTCTGACATGGGTGTCTCCTCCACCCCCAGGGGGCAGGAATAAGGACTACTCTGGTTCTCGTTAACGCCTCCCATATGTCTCATTAGCAGCTACTAAATGGATTAGGAGGAATAACAAGAGTTACTGGGGTTCATTTTAGCTAAATGCAATGAAGTTATTCTAGACTTAGAGAATGCTTTTGCATTTACTGTAAAAGTAGATCTGGTTAATAACTAGAAAAATATGTGTAGACTTTTTATGGGATTTCTGTAGTGTATAATTAATGCTGCTATTTTCATAGAATGGATATTCATTTCCACTTATTTGGAATTGCCACAGCAAGCCAAGCCATTGGAATTTATGGAGTCATATTCCATATTGAATTGTAAAGCTTCACTGGAATTAACTGGACTATAAAGTCTTATTAAAGAATGTAGGATACATAATGGGGTGTGTATGCCTCCTATAACATTGCAACTCTGTATATTTCTTTTGTATACTACATTAAGACCAATCCAACCATTTATAAGAGGAAATGAAAATGGTCAACTTCAGTTCTCATTTGGTATTTTCTCCTTGGTTTTGATAGTAAAAGAGAACATTGCAGAACGAAAATGTGGTCTCAGAGATGATGCAACTTTGGCTGACTGTCATTTTTCCTCCACCGCTTCTTGGGTCTAGTTCTATGGTTTAAATTTTCACAACAAATTTTTGATACATTATGGTGCAAAATCTTCGAATTGTTTGGTATGAATGCTGATGTGGTCCACTGAACTGACTTGGATCTGCCCCAAAGTGTAGAAATCTACCAGCCTTTTGTTCCCAGCCAGAGATAACAGACAGTAGACCTGAGGTCAGGGCTGCCTAGCAACAGCCTACATTCCTGATCCCACCAAAGATACCTCCTGCAATTAATCAATAACATTAATATGTGGCAGACACGCAGCATCATGTAAACTGCAAGAGAGCTAAGAACAATTCAAAGAGGATGAAGAGAAGTGTTTTGAACAGTTGACCTGATGCCATCTTGTAGCCTCTTCACCGTGGCTTGCTCTCATTGGTTGGATCGTATGTGTGTGTGTGCAGTGTTTACATTGTCTGGTGTAGGGAGATGCTATAAGTTTTAAGGTTGGGGCATGATATATTTCTGATGTTGTGGAAACACTACCTGGGCCACAATCCTGATTGGAGATTAGAGTCTGGGGGCCCTGCGCACAGGTATGCAGGTACAACCCAAAACACCTGAGAAACGGATGGATCATTTCACAACAAAGATACCTGAGCTGTGCAGACAAAAAGAAACATATCTTCTAAAACAAATCACTTCTTGTAGAAATCAAGAAGACTACAGTATTTGTGATGTTTCCAGCCCTCATCTACATTCGAAGAGACAAGAGAGGCAGTCTCTTTTCTCCCTACTCTACAACAAGAGACAACATATCATTGGCCTGCCCTTGACATGCGAAGGTCAAATTCCACCAGAAGGTAGACTTAAGATCTAGCCATCATTTACATATGGCCCGATAAGTAAGTCATAAAATAGATGTATGGCTTTCAGCATCTCTTGGCACATCTGATGGAAAACCTGGCAGTGAAAAACCCACCACTAGAGAAGGGAACTGCTGACAACTGGTTACTGGGTGAGGGGACAGAAGCTCGGCAGGAAATGGAGGAAGGAGCACAGTGCCCAGGAAACATGATACAGTCAGTGGGTCCCCCATTCTAAATAGAGGAGGCAAAAATCAATCAGCCTGAAAAGCTTGAACCTGAATAATTACCCATCAGTGGGCTGAATGGCGGAATAGTCTGCCTCTGTGCATGTTTACCTTTTGCAAGGTTCCTGTTTGAAATGACACAATGATGGTGTTGACGGAGCCTAGTCTTGGCACCGCCCCCACCTTTTCTTCCCACTGCCAGCCGCACAAATAAAAGCCGCTGGTGAGAAAAGACCAGCAAAAATCACACACCTACGGAGAAAATCGTAAGAGGAGACAAAATGAGATTAGGTGATGCAGCCGAGATCCCCCCTCCCAACAAAGGGTTTAATGAGGAGGCCCCAACAAGGTGTGCTATTCAGAGTTTTTGGATGCTGGCCAAGTTTTCTTTTTTGTTTGTCCAGTGGGGCACTTGTTTCACCAGGTGTACCCCATCCTTGCTTTCCAACCTCTCAACTCAAACTACTCTCAAGCAGGGGTGGGATCCTTCAACCACTTCAAACTGTGCCATCTCAGAAGGAAAGAGACATTAGTCTTTAATTCTAGATCTCCTGGGGGCAAACAAATTACATCTAGGTGCATCTGGTGGCCATGTTGTTTGCTCCCGTACTTTTCTCCTTGACCAAAATGCCAGGAGTGCCAATGTCCAACTCAGGCCGCTACCGGGACCGGTGGCGCCGATCCCCCCTCTGAAAACCTAACAGATGGAGAGTTTCTTTCCATCCCGTAAGAAATCGACCTTGCCGAAAATGTTCCCAAATTCGTGACAAGGGCAGGGGAGTGATTGATGGTGCCGGAGTTTTGCCGTGTCGCGCCGCAGACGTGCAGCATATTTAATGACCCTGTCGGACCGCCAGACACCGCGCCGGGAGAATCGGGGATGCGAACACCGGATCCCGGAAGGAGAAGGAGGAAGCCAGCCGGGCCCCCATCTCCGCGCCGAAAAGTTTCCCCGAGCGCCCTAACACCGCGATTCGTGCTGGTACATCGGTCTGAGACACGTTTACCGAGTCGTAAACGCCAGGACGCGCGGTGGGGATGCGGGCGGGCCATGGAAACGCCTTGCATCCGCACAAAAGGGTCAGGAGGGACGGCTCCTCCGGATAACTTGATCGACAACACCGGAGATGTCGATCGCAGCCGGTGCCCGGGTTTTTACAAGTGATGTAGCCCCTATAAACTCCCACCAAACTCTACAAAAGTGACTCAAACAGGGAGATCGAGGTCTTAGAGAGGAGACAGGTGTAAAATGGGAAGGTGTACTTACGCTGGAGCTTGAAGGGGAGAGCCTGTTTGCGCCGAGACATGATGGGGACCAAACAAGCAAGCAAACAAACAGAACAAGATGGCGCGGCGGGGCGGACTGCGGCTGCGCACACAGCAGACACCTCCCTCCTCCTCCTCCCGCCCATCCGTGTTGTCTGTCGACTCTTCACACCTCGTCATCTCAACAATAACCTCTTCTCTGCACGCCACACTCTGTTATACTGTCTTTTAAACCAGCACGGTAACGATTGAAATAAAACTGTTGGTTTGGAGAGACATTTGAACAGTTGAAGGGGAAGAGGGGTAAAGTTTAACGTGCAACATATTTCAGGCGTAGACTCACACACCTTGTGATGCCCATGCATAAAACATCGCGTATCGAGTTACTCAACGATCAGAGGACGTCAGATATAGAATAGACACGGTTCTTACACTATTGTTTCTGATTGTAGAAGCTAGAATACATATATTTCTTAGAGATACAACTTCTTTCTCGTGACTGCTTGAATTATAACGCTGTCGGGGGCACAGATATAAATGCAATCGACTTAACACCCAATGTCAACATAAAAAGATGGGATCGAAAATATTACATGATATCAAAAGGCCAGTATCAAAGTACATCTTTTGTACTCGCATGCCTTTTGAGTGTAATAGCATGTAACCTGTACCGGTGATGTGAGCAAGATTATGCAAATTAAAGAGGATTGCACTTGTTTCACGTGAGGTGTCCTTACGTGACCCTACGGGAAGGTTTGTGGTTGGATTACAGTCGGGCGTGATTGCTGTGGAACTGATGACACAAAACAGAGACATCAATTTTCAAGCAGATGTTTAGAGGAACAATTCTTTCTTCTTGACTACCTGCCCCATAAAGAATAAAGTACCGATGGATTGCAGCATTTCTGACTATGACTGACTCGGGGTTGTGTTAAGGTAACGTAAACCGGGGCAATCAGAAAACGTTATGATCTTTCCTTTCCAAACATCTGCTTGGAGATTGCATGTAGTCACATATTATCGTACCACATCCTTGTTGCGTAGACCGCGTCTACGATCAATGTGATGTACGAGGGAAGGGGACTTTGGCACAAGAATATGCATGTACGTGGCATGTTGAAGACACATACATTATGTCTGTCTGTCATATGGTTAACATTTTAAGTTCTAGGAACGGTTTCACACATTTTTCGAAAGACTTTGAAACAGAGTCAGAGAGAAATGTTAACGTTTAATGGCATAAGCATTAAACTATCAAGGTGACTTAGTTCTACTTTTACATTGAACTATGGTGCTCTCTGCGTCGGGATTTTTCTTCCAAATTCCCGGTCACCGGATTGGACAATACGATCTCTAGTGATTAGGTTCTTGCCACGACAGGTGCCAGATAATGACTGTACTACAACCGGACCTTTAAGTCACATCCGATAGTTAGAAAGGTCAGCCGACATGGCCGAGATTTCGATTGTACGTTTGGTAACATACCACAGTTGGCCATTGATCGATCCCTACTATCTGTCTATCACTATCAAAACACCGTTTTTTCTTGGATCTGGGTTGCACGAGAGCATTTTCTAACGTTGGCAGTGTAACGTTAATTAGTGTGTCTTTATACCTATTCCATGAATAGGTATGTGTGAACCTAGGTATTTGTAGTAGAGACTATGACCGCTGACCAACCACTGAGCGTCTATAAGATCGTAGGATCCGGATCGTTCAATGAATTTCATAAATTATGGGCGCTTTTCAAGAACATTTTGTGTGTTTTGTTGTCTTTAATAGAATCGTATTTTACCTATTGCATCATATTCTAACTACGGAAAGAAAGCGTTATTGTTAGTCGCTGAACGGTTGCTGAGTGATCGCCGTCTGGTGGTAACGGTGTTGCATAAATTTCCACTTCAGGCTGTGACCACCCTACGACCCATGAGCGACCAAAGATTTATCAGATCACCGAATTTCATACATAAAGAACGAGTTTGTAAGATTTGTGTGTTTTGCCGTCTTTTGAATAATACTTTTATATTTTGCCTAATATTTCAGCTATGAATGAAGTGTCACACACATCCAATGTTTAGATATTTCGCCAAATTTAGGCCATGTTGATTTGATAATATGAGCAAAGATATGCCGCAGATTGCTTCATAAAGAACACGTATACTAGTACCTGACCACTTAGATTTTATGATGAAGGGGTCTGTTTTTTACCATTTAATTTGCACGCTCCCATCAGTTTCTGGGTGGATGTCATCCATGTAATCAGATAAACATGGCCTTAAAAGTACGTATACATACACCTAATGTTGGTCCATGTACGATAGCTCAGTGAAAGTGGTTAATACGGTGTTATAGCTACTTAAACTGTGATTTGTAACAGATACGGCATAGCACTCAATGCTGTACATGTATGTGCAGTACTAGTGTATCGCCTATCCCGATAAAAAAAGTGGAAGTCTAAAGGCTAAGTATATCTGTCAGCACAATTCAAGGCTGAGAGAATGACGTATGATTCGACGCTAGACTAACCTCGTTGGCTATAAACTACGTCACACACACTGTGACACACACCATTCGACCTTCACAAGGCACGCGTATGGAGTGTATGGCGCGAATCTACAGGGTCAATTTGCTGACGTAAACATTTTTTTATTGAGATACTAGTAGTGTTTCCTGTGCACACTATGTAGTTATTGTTCCCGACGCAGAATAACGTAGATAATACATGTAACGTTAGTATTATACATTGTACTTGTATTATTTAGGATGCATGTAACGTAGGCCACGAAAAGAAGCTAATTAAAGAACATTAGAATTAAAAAAAAAAGAGCAACAACTGTAAAAACACTTTTCCTCTTTATATATTATTAGGTTGTCTTCCAGATTATAAAAGATGAATGATTCTAAATATCACAAGTTTCACATTACAGAAATAGAAATATAGAGCGTTTGCTTCCGAGTGAGAATTGATGAAGCTGTCTATTCCAAGTTCTGAACATATTTGGAACAGGTTGCTTGACTATAAACCACTAATAATCAATGATATAAAAAACTGCGCCATGCCATGTATCGTATGCGTAGAGGACGAAATTAAAGAAAGGCTTCACGGTACCTGTGTCTGCAAAACCAAAGCCCGTTTCAGTAGGGTTCACACGTAAGACGATCAAGTCTGCGAGGAATTTACAACAAATTCTCTCTTGGCAATTTAAAGCGGTTCACATTTTGTCGTTATTCCGTGCAAGGGACCATGTTAGCTGTCTAGAAATGCGACCTGTGGAGCTGACATTTCATATAAAAATGCTTTTCACGACGATCCAAAATTTTGACGCAAGTTACAGACAGACAGACTGACTTACGTCATAACTGATCCTAATCTTTACTTTTGGTGTCAACATTTCAGTTCAAATGGGAACGCTTGGGCTTGCTTTAATGTATTTGTCTTGATCATGAGTAAAACTAAAAGCTGTCCTTCAGAAGCATTCCGCATGAGGTCGCACCTAAAATGTCAAGGTGGGGCGCTTGATGGTAGCCTTGGAAACAAGATGGCTTTCAGTTGCCTCCATATATGATATAGCAGCAGGCTCCGCACATGTCGGTGTCCAAATATCTCATCCCACTGGTAGGATTTATCATCAGGATTCTATGCATTTCCAAGGCATTGAACCCATCTATGAATAGTCTTACATTTACTTACATGTACACGTTCCTTCTCCTCCCAGACTTCTGTTTCACTGTTGCTGGCATTCTTCCAAAAGTTGTGGTTCTGCACTAGCCTGATGATTTAATTATAGAAATCCTTGGACACATATCAATTTTTGGCCGTTTAAAAAAAACACACGTTTTCGAAAACACGTTTTGGACCATACTGTATATCATTCAAAGCAACTGCACAATGGGCAAATTGCAAATAAAATATTTCTAAAAAGGGCTACTAATGTAAAAAGTCAGTGCAAAAGTCAAAGAACAAAAATAATCTATTATTCGGTATACCATACTCTATATGTTCAGTCATTTGTCCATCATAGAAAGAAACTGGACCTTTCTGAGCAAAATCTGTTCAAGAAAAAAAGTTATCAATACTAAAAATACTTCAAAAAATCTATTGAGGGTATGCACAACTCAAGTAGTAATCACTGGTCCCTCCCTTTCATCATTGCTTCAACTTTACTTGTCGAAATCAGGAGTTGTTAAAATCAGAACCATAAACCAACCATCCAACAAACAGAATAAACACACACAACATAATTATAACAATTGGCACACATAATATATTACCATAGACTTGTATACATTGTACATAATAAGTTAGCAGTAGTTGGAATGTTCTTAAGCGCAGGCAAGGAGGTTGAAAGAGGAGGCGCAGGCTTGTTGAGTCAAAGTATTGGTTGGATCACAACAGACCGATCCTGACTGTCCATAACAATTATCAGTTCAACCAATGATAGCATGGCAGTTACTAGTTCAACCAATGAGAGACCGGCTGCATGTCCATCAAACTTTTGTATTTTCATGTACTTTCTGACTTTCTATGTTCTGATGGACATGTTGGGGCTATGGGACAAGTCTATTACCAAAATACAGTGCTTCAGCTTCCTCACTCATACCAGTGTAATGGCCATGATCATGACAAGATACTGTGGTATTGGCACTTCTACAATAACTAAAGTTCTTCTGTTGTTTCTTTTTTTTATGAATTTCATCACAACTTCAGCCCAGGTGCTTTGCTGTCGCCATGATTGCCATATTCAGATGCATCTCAAGTTCCTCTTCCTGGATGTCACCTGTATCAAAACTTGAGTCAGTGGACGCATTCATGCCACCGTTACTTCCAAAGCTCTCCTCTAGTTCATCCTCCTTTTCAACTTTGATGTTCACGGTATCACAACTCGACTGAAATGTATTCATGTCACAACTGTCATGATCTACTCTATATCCTTCCTTAACGTGAATGCCAGGGTGAGGGAATGATGATGTGTTTTGGTCTCTCTCAACTCCATCTTCCTTCTCAACCTTAATTTTTACTGCAGCCCATCTTAGCTGAGAAGACGGAACATGGTTGTCACCACTGACTATCTTCTTCTCAAATCTGTCTTCTGGATTGTTGACGGTATCAGAACTTAACTGAGATGTAACAGTACGGTGACAGTTATCTAGGTCTATCTCTAGTTCATGCTCCTCTTTCAAGTCCTCATCACAACTTGTTGTAGTGCTTTCACAACTATCCAAGTTCTTGGCAGGTTTGTCCATTGGTATTGATACATGTTGTACTTGCTTTCTGGTCTTTGTACTCTTGGGTGGGTGGGTGTCGCTAGGATCTCTCACCAGGTCAAGCGTTTGAGTAGATGTCAACGTTTTCTCTGTTCCTCCAACTTTAAGAACACTCTGTTGAGTTGGAGCTGTATAATTGCACACAACATTACTGCTGTCCTTGTATGAACTCTCAAGAAATACTGGATCATCTTTTGTTACTTCTTGCACTTTCTTTCTTTTCCTCTTTTGTCTGGGCTTTTGTACTTCATTGCTCTTTACTTCCATGTTGGATTTTATCAAAGTCACAGGTTTTGGTTTGGTCATCACAGTTTCGGTGACGCTCTTCTTCTGTGTGAGACCAGGCTTCTGTGCTGGTGGCTGTAAAATCAGCGGAAGATTCGCAGCATCATTCAAGTCTTGGCTGGTATCTGACGATACTGCACAACCAGGCCCTATGTAATCTACCTTTACTGGTACACATTCATCAGAGGCCACACGATCTTTGACAGTACACCTTTCACAGTTTGTGACTGACTTCTGTGGCCCAAGAAGTAGGAACCAGAGGAAGTCTTTATCGCTGCTGAAGCCCTTGGCGTCCATGGTGTCGTTCCACAGAGTCAGCAACCCACGGTCTAGCAGCAGTGTCTTGTGGGTAATCTGACTGCCAGTGAAGGCTGAAACCGACTTGTCTCCCTTGTAATATCTGCAGTGAAGAAAAACACAAACAATCTTGAAGTTCATACTATTTCACTGTTTCTCCCTGATGCCTATCCTCAAATCTCAAATAGAGAATTGGTAGCCCAGTGGCTACCTTTGTAAACTAAAGATTAAGATGCTATGTGCTAAAATGAACAGTTATATATAACCAATAGAGAGAACAGGAGTTCTAAAATCTAAGAAACAGGAACACAGAAATAATACCTCCATACACTGAGGTCACAGAGGTTTATTCTTTATTAGGGGAAGAGTCAAGTCAACTCAGACAATATTGCAAAACATGACTAAAAGGCATATACATGTACTGATGTAGGTACCCATTTACAAATGGAGTGAGGAAAGTCAAGAGATGTGTCTTTCCAAAAGACAGTACATCTGGTCCAATACTGCCAGAAATGGAACTTGTGACCTCTTAATCTCATGTCTGCTATCCTAGCCATTGTAAGATGTATTCTGTATCCTTTCTCTTTTTTGTTGTTGTAGTTTATTGTTGACCATACAAAAGTTTATGTACTTTTTGTTGTGTCAATAAAGCTTGTATGTTGTAAGACATGTATTTTTGAACTACTTTCAATGCAGTGAAATAACTCATGAATGACTTTAATAAGCCTTCTCATGGTCAAAACTGCACATGTGCAGCGAGATGCATCATTGGTAGTATGGGTGATAGGTGAAGGCCCTAACTTGTTAACAGCTCTTGACTAGACCATGGTTGTTACATGTCAAGATTGTGTTTTGTTTATGTCTCAGGGACCTTAACCATTGACATACTAGTATACTATAAACTAGTATATAAACTTGCCTGTCCAGTAGGAACTTGGCCATCTGGTCGTCGGTGAGCTCCAGTGTGTTACAGGCGCCCTGCCATCGGGTCTGCTGACTCGGCAGGTATACAGGGGTAAGACTCTTTGCTGGCACGTCTGCGGTGTCTTCAGATCGCTTCCTTTTCCCAATCTCCTTCACTTTTGGAACCTAGAAAGAAATGTTGTAACATTTAAAAAACGCAGCTGAGTGAATGAGCACAATCTTTGTTTTGCATAACTCATAACTCACCTTTAGATATAACACAACTGTTAACAAGGCCGGACTGAAATTCAAGGTTTGATCTGTTCTGACCTGGATGACAACATTAACATTACAGTCAAACCTGTATTAGCGGCCACCTTTGCATAGCAGCCACCTGGCCATAGTGGCCACTTTTTGTCAGTCCCTTGGATTTGTAATGATTAAGAAGTAGGCTTAGCGGCCACCTGTCCAACGTGGCCAAGGCCATACGATTTCCGGTCCCATTGATACAAAAACACTGCCTATTGCAACCATACTGCAGCCTTATGTCACCCTGCACCGAGTTTGAAATTGTAGTTTGCGAGGATTTGGAGTTCCTGACAGGGTCATTTTGGCCTTAGCAAAAGGTATGCATTCCTTGAGCATTAAAGTGCAAGACTTTGTCGGTTTATTTACCGATTGAGACAATGTTACTTGGTGAGAAAGATTAGTGGGAACTGAAATCATGTGTAGCTTGCTCATGGTCAATTGATCAACACTTTCTCTATAGTGGCCACCTGTCTATAGTGGCCATATTTCTCCAGTCCCTTGAGTGGCCGCTATAGACAGTTGACTGTACCTCATTCAGTATCCTGCGGGTGACGTTAGTAATGTAGATCCCAGGCACATCTTCAGTGTTTACTGCAGTCTTCCTTTCAGCTTCCTGGGAGGAAACAATGGAGAAACCCCTATCAACTACAGGTATTTTAGCATAACTAACAGTTAACTGTAATTGTAAAATGCAGGGACCTAATTTCGCGAAAAAAAGGAGTGCTGGCAATGGTTGGAATAAGTCCTAATTAACTGGCAAAATTACATTTACAAGGTCACCACAGAAACTGGAAACATAAAACCACAGCAAAGATTTGAACATATATACTAAGTTATTGTTGTTACAGGTCAAGTAGATATATTTCTAAAATGAATAGAAACGTCAATAAAAGTTATGACATGTAAATAAAAACAATGGAGGTTTAATTATGCTATATTTTCCCCCCAAACACATTCCCTTCTTTGATATCCCAGTGGGAACTTGTTACGTTATCAGAAATTATCAGCAACATACCCAAATGTGCTCTTGCCCTGGTTCCTTGGGTTTCAACGGCCGGAGTTTCGGCTCGGCATGTGTTGTTGTTGGTGGTGCCCGCTGCTTATGCTTTGACATCTCTTCTTCCGAAAACAGGGTGGGGACCGCTGTCAGGGTCAGCATTCTCTTCAACGTGGACTCTTGAAAACATCTCTGCTCAAAATGCCGGGAACAGACCTTCCAAGTGTCTATGATTTCGTCCCACTCTTTTAAAGGGCGCTTGAACACCCATTCGACTAATTCGCCATTCGCCATGTGGTCCCTTGTGCGTGCCAGCCATATTTGACGTCTCTTGGGGTCTCTAGGAAAGTTATGGAAGGTTAGCTTTTCTGCAGACTGGCTTCCTTCGCTGCAAACGACACAACGCACCATATTTGACGTTTCTCTGCTTTGTTTTTGTCAACTTCCAATATGGCGGGCAGGTGGGTGACCTGTGACGTCATAAGGTCAACTTGTTACTGTAAATCTTGAAATGTTTTCAGTTTCATTATATTTCAGCCATACATAGTATGGTGAAATATATTGTATTCGTAATGTTTCTTTCTTCTTTCTTTCTTTCTTTCTCCTGTCAAATCTTCAAAGTGATTCATCTCCGCCGTTCCTGGACCGAATGACCTGAAATTTGGCACAGGGGTAGAATGGGCCAATACCTTGATGCTTTTTTCTCAGTTTTTTCATATCTGCCTCTAAAAGGATTTTATTGAGATTTTTTGGGTCAATTTAAGACCAAAACTGTTCAAGTGATTCATCTCCGCCGTTCCTGGACCGAATGACCTGAAATTTGGCACAGGGGTAGAATGGGCCAATACCTTGATGCTTTTTTCTCAGTTTTTTCATATCTGCCTCTAAAATGATTTTATTGAGATTTTTTGGTCAATTTTAGACCAAAACTGTATATTTTGGCCCCTGTACCCTGGTATTACAACCAAATGAGCTGAAATTTGACAGAGATGTGCCTTGATAATGCCCCCATATAAATTCGATAACACTTTTGGTGTACAGTACAACAAAATGCTTATTTTTGCGATTTTTTGACCAATTTTTGACCAAAAAAGGACACTTTTGGCCCCTGTACCCTGGTATTACAACCAAATGAGCTGAAATTTGACAGAGATGTGCCTTGATAATGCCCCCATATAAATTCAATAACACTTTTGGTGTACAGTACAACAAAATGCTTATTTTTGCGATTTTTTGACCAATTTCTGACCAAAAAAGGACACTTTTGGCTCCTGTACCTTGGTATTGCAACCGAATGAGCTGAACTTTGACACAGATGTGCCTTGATAATCCCTTCATATAAATTCAATAACACTTTTGGTGTACAGTGCAACAAAATGCTTATTTTTGCGATTTTTGACCAATTTTTGACCAAAAAAAAGGACACTTTTGGCTCCTGTACCCTGGTATTACAATTAAATGACCTGAAATTTGGTATAGATAGGCATTAGATACTTAGTAACAAGATTCAAGTAAAATTTTTGACATAAACAACTTTAAAATGATTAATTTTGGCACTTTTCTGAGGGGAAATTTGTTTTCTTTTGGCCTCCTGACGTGACCTTCCGTGACCCCGCACAGAGCCACACCTGTGCGCGTCAGCCGGAGAGTTAATTGAATCAAAGACCTAGCCAATCAGCGAAGAGGAATTTGGCAAATGATCAACGCATCATCTTCTCCAGTTACATGTTGCTGTTACAGCTTACCTTTGCCACTTCTTCTGTGTAAATTATTTTGTCTCTCTGGTCCTGCTAAAAACATAATATCGTAATTGGAACACACCGCGGAATTGCACGGAGAACGGGCGCGTGGTTGGAAGGGGGTGCACTATACCGGCCGAACGAAACACGGCACAATTAACTGCCGCTGTGTACCTTTATACATCCTCTGTTGTTCCTTTCTTTCCTGTTAGTAGTTGCACAAAACAAAAATCTGCATGAGCATACAAAAAGTCATGAGAAAATGGGCGTATACTGACAAGAATTTTCATTTAATTTTGGTCCGTCATAACCGCTATGACGTAAAACTTTACTGCTGGCCGTAGCATTAAAAATGGCGGGAAAATGGCGGCGTACGTTCAATTTGACCCATTCAGTCGTAGATCCGGGCTATAATGCAACGGTTCCTCACACTTTTGCACGAGTTGTAGGTCACCAAAAGAAATTCAAGATTGCTGTTGAATCATGCTCGTCTTGTGCCGTGAGCATGTGATTATTATCTACAAATCTGGCGATGAACGTGACAGTGTGTTTGTCCCACGATGAGCTCGCCTGCCCCGAAAATGACCTGAAAACTTTTGGCCTTGTTGTCTTCGAATGCATTGTTATCGATGCTTTGTAAATTATGTATTGGACACCTAGATGTCTGAAGTGTGCATACCTCAGAAATAACTATTGTTGCATGTGTAGATCTCTTTAAGTTCCACTATTTTTAATCGACCGGTATAAGGCTTATGACCGGTATTATGCCAATGCATGTTATCAGTTCTTTGGGGCATATCTATGATAATCGCAGCAGTCACTTAACTTCTCTTCAGGAGTTTAGCGTAACACTATTTCAGGTCAAACCGTCAAAGGCAACTAAAAACAAACTTTAACGTTACTAATTTCAACAGTACTTATAACTTGTTATCCGAAGTTGAAACGCTAGCGATGGTATTTTCGCTGCGCTGTTAGCTCCGTGCGACTGTTGTTGACGGTCTTATAACGGTATATTTTGCACCCCTGTACCCTGGTATGAGTAACATTTGGTATAGATAGGCATAAGATAGTTGGTAAAATGATCCAAGTAAAATTTTTGGCATAAAGTACTGTAAAAGGCTTAATTACAGCACTTTTTTTAGGGGAAATTGGTTTTCTTTCGTTCTCCATGCCATGACCTTTCGGACGTTCACCCCACAGAGCCGACATCTGCACCTGCGTCTAGCCGGCAGGAAGAGTTAATTCAATTAATGGTTCAGCCAATCAGCGAAGAGGAAAGCGAAGGCTAATTAATATTCATAAGCGGGACCACACCATACGTTAACTTGAAGACTCAGGCCGTACAGACTTCTCGCCAGGATTTTTTCAAAGCGTCGGACAGGGGTCCGGGGGCCGCCGAATGTCCCTGGCGGGGTCCAGGGGCAGGGCCACTGTGGGGGGGGGACCCAGGTGGGCGAAGCCCCCCCGGAAGCTCTTGCATTTTAGACTATTGAGAAGGCTTCTTTTATCAGTTTTTTTAGGGCCATATCTACGATAATCGTAGCAGTCACTTACTTCTCTTCAGCAGTTTGACTTTAAAATATTTCGGGTCAAAGCTTCAAAGACAACTAAAACCTCATAAACAACAAACTTTACTTAGCTCAACAGTATACAAAAATATTGTACGGGTTGCCATCCTTAGTTGAAGCGCTTATTTATAGCGCTAGTATCTTCGCTGCGCCGTTAGCCGCCGTGCGACTTTTGTTGACGGTCTGATATCCCTACGTCGCCGCCTCGCTGATATTCCCACGGACATGTTTCAAGAAAAATACCCAGCAAAAAAACGCTGTTCTGCGTCAAATTCTATTCTATAAAACATGTGGGACTCAGTGTTACAGTCTAAATATTTTGTAGAAGCACCGCTGTAGGAAAGAAGGTCCAAGCAATGTAAAACATCACGTAGCATGAAGTTCGCTGTCAACTGGCACACAGCACATGACTGTTTAAAACTCTAAGTCTAATCAACAGCCGTGTTTGATTGATAGCCGGCGGTCCTTTGATGAAGTCGGCGAAAGGTGCGTTAGTTAGAAAATCTGCGTTTAGTTTTGATACGTAATTATAAGTTAGACAGTGGCAAGAATGATTATTTTCTCATCAATATTTCTCTTCAGAATTATTTGAACTTAATTGTACATCTAAACAATTGGCTTACCTGTGCAATGTTTATATGATTAATGATCAGTGTACTGAAATCATGTGTAACGTATGGCTCCTAGTCAATAGATCAGCATTTTCTCTATAGTGACCACCTGTCTATAGTGGCCACATTTCCTAGTGCTGTTGTTGTTTGACATAAACTTTGAACATTTAAATTGTAAGTAACTTTAAACTGCCAGAGTTTCAGCCCAATAAAACACTCTCAGCGCCAGGGTATGAACAGACTGACCAGACAGACGAAAATAAATCCTCGAACAAGGTTCAATCGTATCTTCCGGGTCTGGCAGGAAGTTGTTAAACTAAAATAAGAATAGGCTCGATGGCTGATTGCATACAAAGTAAAACAGTTTAACAGTTTTACAGCTTGAAGAAAACAAACGCTCCTACAGTACCTGCACCTGCTTGATAATTATTAAATCGTATGCCCTACTTGAATAAAAAAAGTTCACTGCAATAATAAATGTACCCACATCACAAGGAGCTTATACTTTTTTAAACTTACACCTAGTTATCGTACTGAAAATTGTTAATGACATTACATGAAGTCATTCAACAATTTTCAGTCATGATGAAAATTTTCTGAATGGAAGGTGCGTGTGATTATTGTCATTTTCTGAAAAATAGAAGCAAGCTCTGTTTTTACCTGGAATCAATTCACAATACCAGTCCACTTTGGGGGATAATGTACTGTTAAGAGGATGTTCCATTTTTGCGCATGGGTGATTTGGAACAGTCCAATGTTGCGTGGGAAGGGGTATGGCTGAAATATGCTGTATTTGCTCTTAAGCAAATGTCGGCCTTTCTAGTTTTTTTTGCATTTTCCCTGTAGGACACAGCGAGTATGCTACGCATTTCTAATGTAACGGTGCTGTACTACAAAATTGTTTCAAATCCAAAAGAAGGTGAAAACGTCATTTCCCCTCCAACAGTGAATATGTTGTACATAGGTCCCTTTTTCAACCTCCTTGCCAATTCCAAGCCGGATGACATCCACGCGCACATTGCTCAGAAAGTTTCGCCTGCTCTCAAAACAATGTGGCCACATGTGACCTAATTGCATTCCTGGTCAATCAGAATTTTGCCAGAAAATCTGCTCCCCAGGGTAAGGGAGAATAATGTCAATGTAAACATGGTTGAAATTGCGGCGATTGTCAAGAGGTGAAAAGAAGAAAACCCAAAACTTTGAAAAGAATGGACTGAATGTTTAATTCTGTTATTTAGCAGCATTTTTTTCTGAATTGTGTTTTTTTTATGCCCTTGCGCATTAGTTTTGGGGTCTCTAGAGGATTTCAGTGTGGTCTTAGATATGATTCAGGAATACAAGGTTTCACAAAATTACTTACTTTAATACTTTCACAAAATTATTTACTTTAATACGCACTCGCTTTGCAAGAAACCCCTGCATCCTGGACTTTTTTTCTTGATCGCATAACGCGTTATGACGATTATAACGTTCGTTTGTTCGTTCATCCATCAATCCATCTATGACCCATTGATCCTAGTCATTTCCTTCCTTTATTTTTCACTATTCCTATATAGTAGAGTAGATTCATCCCTCAAGCTACCGTGACATCTTGCACACTGCAGTCGTCCCTCAGAAAGACATCTGGAGCCGCATAGTTCAAGTTTTGAACTTTTATTCAGCCTGTTGGCCAAATAAATTTGTTGTGTGTCGGTTCGAATAAAGTTCCTAAACGGGGAACATGCGGCTCCAGCGTCTTTTCTGAAGATGTGGCGTAAGTGTGAACGGTTGGCTGAGGTCTCCTTCTCCACATATATTTATTTTTCACTATTCCTATATATGTATATTCCAATCTTTTTTTGCCGAGTTTAGTAGAAATTCAGAAAATAGAGGGAATAGTATAGTAGGGGAGTCGGCCGTCCAGAGGAGTCAGTATATGAACATTTTAGGTCAGAATACATCACCGTTAATATCGAGACCCCCAAAATCCATTAACGTGCAAAAAGGACTATTGCAAATTGACTATTACAAGCTTAAACTGTGCAAAGTGGACAACCGGTACTTCACTCCTATTTCTTATTAAAAAAAAACATGATGATGATACACCTCTAGGGAGAACATGGGTATAGTCTATCTATATCTGAAGGAAAGGAGCGAGCTGGTAAAAATCCTATCTACTACTATATCTCCGCGACTCAAATCCTCAAACTCTGCTTGGAGAATACATCGGGCTTCATCCTGTCTATGCCATCCTCTCCGACTCCGCCAGGGTGCGCTGCTCTAACATGACGGAAACAGCGGAACTCACTCCGGTAGGTGTCGCTGTTAGAGGTTTATATAATTTTGTTGTTTTTTGTTTAACTAAGAGTCCCGACTTTGCCATAGCATAAGTATGTGGTAATCCAAGAAATGTCATATTTTAGCTTCCAAAACGGGCCATAGCTAGCCAGAAATGTGTTTGAGAGGACATAGAAGTGATTGCAATAATGCTGTACTTTCTCCCCTACAGGTACAATGGTACAGTCTGGCCCCCTCTCCCCGGCCTACTCTCCCCGGCCTGTCCTCCCCATATGGCTGGCACCGGGAGCGCTCCTTACCCAGATGTATAACGGTCTCCGGACGGGGCCATTGGCAAACTTGATTTTCGAACTTATCTTCTTGTTGTTGGTTAACTGTATATGTAAACTTTTTTTGCAATGTATTGTGCAGTTTAATACCTTTGGTATGGCTTATTTGGAGATTAAGTGTGGTGTTCTGAGCATCATACTTTCCGCGGATAAAGTTGCTTGTCAGTTGCCGGGTATGGCCACAGTATGAACTATCCTCCGTTGCAGATCACTTGCCGATCACTAGCCTCTACCAGGCTCCACGTGTCGCTTTGGATACTCTCAAAGCAGAGGTTGACGGTGAAAATCGCGACCTTATATCCACTGGCAGGGAGGCTGGTCGAAAAATACGGTACATAACTTATAAGGAAAAGGTCACGATTTTCCCCACCAACATCTGCTTGGAGAGTATAGCTTTGACTTGTAGAAAATAGGGATCACCTTATGTTTTATAGTTTTTTATAGCTATAGTTTTGGGCCGGGCAACTCCTCTGGTGTGTTCTGTATCTGTATCTGTATCTATATCTATATCTATATCTGTATCTGTATAGTCAGTATAACCGCCGTTCGGCGTAACACACCAGCTTCGCAGGCACGCGGCGCGGCAGCAGCTAGTTATATTACACCGAACGACGCATCACACCTAACTTTTGCACATCTATCTGCAAGCGTTCTTTATAGCGTTCTTTAAAGAGTGTTATATGTAACGTTATATTTGGCCATTTTCTGATGTAACCAGCGATACATAGAGTCTGACAGAGGCTAGCTGACCTCGGCAAATGCACGTAGTTGGAAAAAAAATGTCTGCTGTGATCTGCAACGGAAGCTAGTTTCTGACTCATCTCTAGGCAGATTTACCAGTGGCATAAGATAGTATCAAAGCTGACTAAGGAGTATAGCTGGCCAAAGCGAGTCATCAGCCACTCTGGTAGCCAAACACACTCCTAGGTCGGCTTCACTCCTCTGGCAGCTTTTGATACTACTTATGCTACCGTAGAATCTGCTTGGAGATTAGTTTCCGACGACGATGACGGCTACTTCGTGATGGATGCATCTGTCTGAGTGATGACAGATCAAAGTCTGAAGTTCCTCCGCATTCCGACAGGTGGACAAAGCGCAGGAAGGCCCGGCATGCCTGGCTTTGTACGTCATCATCTCTGGTCGCCAAGTTCATTTTCTTGCTGAAAAAAATGTAGGAAATCGGCCAAATTGGCAAATACTTTGCTGGCCATAGAGCTACAAATTTTCAATAAAGTATATAATCAAAGCTCGTGAAAAGGTTACGGAAAGCCCAAAGAAGGGTATGGATTTAAGAAACCTTTGGGGCTGCATGAACGACTCATAAATGTGGCCCGGGGAAGTCATAACGGAAATGGGGTGTAAAGGTGACCAAAAGATTACGGAAAGGGCTTAAGGTACGCATGATTTCCGTACGAGATCTCAGCCGTCGGATACGGAAATATTGTTTTAATGACGCTTACAAGTATCTTATATCCGCGCAAAGACATGTGAAGAAGTGCAGAAACATACTTAACGTTATGTCCACACTTACGGAAGGACGCATTAAAGGCAATCTTTACTTATGTACAGGGATCGTTAAGTTGCGGAAAGAGTGTATTTACGTTGAGTTTAAGTATGCTTACATACTAGTCTTCGTACCGTGTGTGTAGCTCCAAACCTCCTTGGTAGCTCTATAGCCAGCAAGTCGAAACAAATATAACACCTGGGAAATACTGTTTACCCCATTTGGAAAATTTCTACTATTTTTCTAGCAACAGAAGTAGGCTGTGTCACTCTGGCGGAAGCCACGGTGAGGGTGGCCGCCTTACGGACCGTGGGACCCGGCAGTGTACCCTAACCCCGTGTTTAACACACAAAGCGCGCCCGTGTACCGGCTCTTTAGAGTAATTTGTCCCCTTAATTAGCTCTTTCTTTACAACACTTCTTCGCTGAAAAGGTGCGAAGTGGTGGAGCCCCGTTTCCCTTTGTCGCACCTGCAAGTGAACACCTTGACAAAGAGGATTCGCCCCACTTGGGGGTGAGGGTGCCGACCCGTTGGGTCACAGAACACGCCGGTCGCGTGGTATCAATTCTGCTAAGCATGAAAAGCCTCATTGACACACCAGAGGCCAAGAGGGCCCGTGACAAGGTCTCGTAACCGAACTGGCGAAACCGATATCAAAATAATCCCCGAGTTTATTTTCCCGCGGCTGTCCGGCGTGCGCTGCCCGGAGGAAGTGATACCCCTCCCGACCACCTGTGTGCACCTGCCCCGGTACCTACCCACCTAGTTTCTCCTGGGAAGAAGGCGCTTTGTAGTATCTGTAACATTAATCCTGGCAATGTGATCTCTCGCTTTGTTCTAAGTTGTGTTGTTATTCTTGCTGGCATTGTTGGTTATCTTAATGGCCATTGTGCGGAAACTCTTGGGTAAACCGTCTCGAGAGGCCGTGTCAGTCGGCTACTGAGGCGTTTTCTCCCGTCACCAAAGATGATGACAGTCGCGGAATGCGAGTTATGCGAAGGAGAAGGACGAGCAAGCTTCCTGAAGAACTCGAGTTGCGAAATTTGAGACAATCTTAGATGACAGTTTTGTAAGAGAAGGAATGTGAGATGGTGTCATGATAGTACAGTACGAAATCAGGAAATGATGACGCAAACCTATGTGAAACGTCTGAGCTACATATACTAAATTAAGTATTTCATGTAAAACACTCGAATGCACAAAGTACATTCAGTAAATCTTATTTAATTGTTGATTTTACTGTATATGTCAAAGTTAGAGATACTCTATTTAGTTGCATAGAAAGTAGATTCACTCACTTTAGACACATGAGTAGCACTGGCAGATTTATTCCTCATGCGTTTTGACAAACCGACCATAGCTTAACCGATACAGTCCTACATTTTCACCATTTAATACCAAGAAGCGAGAAGAAGTCGCTTCTGTGTTAGACTAGATCTGTGATGCTCTTATATGTATGCTTTGTCTTGCTGTGGCGTGTACTTAGATCAGTTGGGCAAAAATTTGCATTAAAGGTCTTCATTAATTCAGAAATTATCGTAAATCACGACAGTAAACAGTCGAATGTGTCTGTATCATAGCACTGCCAGAGCATGGATCCTTACAGAATCAAATTTCGAGGCTTACTTTAGTTTAAAAACACAAAAATTGGACTTACCCGATTTTTTTGACAATCAAACTCCAGTCTTTTTTGTCGAGGAATGAGCAATCCACTATATCTCTGACGTCATGTTATGCAGGTAGAGTGGAGTTGAACAGTCGACAATTTGGGTTAGTACATTTTTTTTGTGTTGGGAATAACAGATCATAATTGGTCCAGAGCGACTTCAACCAATACAGATGAACTTTCAAGTTATGGCTTCTTATATACAAACTACAAGTTCAATTGTTAAACGATACCCAACTGTTGTTACAGAAGATCTATGGGTTGCTTTTATTGTACTAGAGATTTAACGTTATTATTATTGTTTTATTGCATACCCGGTAAACCGCCTCATGACGTTGAGCACTGGGTTTGTACTGAAGAGTATTTAAGCTGCACATCCGGCCAGATCCACTCACACCAGGGAAGACCCATCTACTCTTCTCCATAAGTGTTGTGGGTTCTTTTAAGTGCTCTAATTGTGCACGTGGCTTTCCTCAAATGCTAAGGTAAAAGAGACCCCACGAGGAAGAATATCCCCATTATTTAGGCCAGTTTCTTCTTGATTCATCAAACAAAGAGATATCATGGGGATTGGTTTCATCGTATTCCTTCCCCAAATCACCATGGATATGGGATGAGAGTGGGGCAACATAGTGACTTGGCTGGAAGGACCACAGCAGACTGTCCACTTACTGAAGATTGGGCTTGGTCACCTTCCTCATACGCTAATCGTACGGTACAAATTTATGTCAGCCTTGAGAAGGCTACGCACATGTCGTATACAAAATTCAGCTGATTTGTTACAGAAAAGGATGTGTTTAACAGATCCTTATCGTTGGTTGGTTCTGTCACAGCCTGCTTAAAAATTCCACGAAATCAAAATTGTTCGTAGACTGTGCCCGCGACGTAAAGGAAAGAATTTGATTTCTATCGGTGGCACAAGTCTCGTTTTTATATCTGAACCATGATATGAACATCATTTGAAAAAAAATCCTGTTCTTCAACAGTGGTAGGTGCACCTGTGTCATAGAGTAGAGAGGATGTTTTGGAGAACATATCTACGAATTCCTGGCGAGTGAGGGCGGAAGATTTACTTCACAAACAGGGAATATGAACAGGTGTCAGATGAGATCAGAAACGTGGCTATTCTCTATTCACACTTCGAATATTCAAGTCCGTATGAGTTGCGTATAGCATATAGACAACGTAAAGTTTGCGGCCGAAGACTTTTTTTCCGGTTAGATGACCAGGCTGTGCAAGGACGGGTCAAAGCAAAAATTATCTCTTCCTCGCAAACTTCACCAAGTTAGCCAAACAAAAAATACATAACCCATATGGACCTGGATCTGCGCACAATAGTGGATGGGCCTTTATATGGCGTTGATCAAAATTCGTTGTTTCTTAAACTATAATTTATATGAGAACGTATATATACTTAGATGATAGGGGTTCGTCCCACCATCTACATTGTAGCACCTGTATCATCCCGTTAGAGGTTCCTATACCACAGTTGGGTACTTTCTTACCACTAAACCGCCAACAACAAGGGAAAGACAATCCCTCCCGCCCCACAATAACCTGAACACGAGCTCAGGCCGAGGATCGGTGAAAGAAAAGATTGATACAGCGTCCACCATTAGGCGTGGATGCAGGAAATGGCCGCGTCATCGAATTACAGCGACCTTTACAAGACACATTTCCCACCAGTACAAACCTCCCGATTGATAGGCCAGTTTTTCTGATGACGTAGCGGAAAGATTTCCTCACTTCGGACACAGGAACTCTTTGATATTCTTGGCTATTTGTTCAGAAGTACAGTTTTTGTAACCCCAGCGGAGGTTAAGGACTGCACGGTTTGTGACGCGTAGGAAAAACAGTGTGCGCTTTTGTGAAAGGGGTAGATTGATTTCTTTTCTATTCTCCGCTTAGAATAACTTACAACCTTTTCAGCAAGGGGGGTGATCGAGAGAACAGTGCGTTCTGTTACTTCGATCCCGTTTTCCTGTGTCGGCTGGCGTATCAGATATGTTCTTGGGACTCCGGCACGCGCGCACACTTCAAGTTTGGATAGAGCTTTGTGAGGGGCCAAAATGGCGTGGAGGAGTCTCTTGCTGAGCTCGCTGTGCGTCTTCTTCATCTCATCCTCATCCCTCGCTAAGGAGGAGGCGGTCGAAAGGCGAGGAAACTTAAGACCCTCAGAGTCCGAAGACGAGCCCGGTAAAGGAGCGGTACCCTACCGGTACATGCTCGGGCTGTATACTCGGAAGAAGGGCCTGGTGTCAGCCGTGGAGGCGGGACAAGCGGACACGGTGCGGGCGTTCGTCGACAAGGCTGTAGGTAGGATATAATTATACGTAAGCTATCTTCTGACGGGGAAGTTTTGGTCTGCGCTAATGTGTGCTACCATGGCGACGTTATCAGTTCGATCGACAAGGTGCGGCCGCTAGCCTTCTGTCTTCACTTGTCCTCCTTGTTTGCTAGCTGCCGGTTTGGCTCAGTTTTCTCCCGCTCTTCGATTTGGGTGCATTACCGACTGACAGGGGCACAAGGCCGCCCAGTCAGCCCCTTGTGGATAGTCTTTCCCCGCCAGACTTTCTGTCTCGCGACGATAATGTAGACCCTTTACACCCCCGAAACCACCTGCGCACACTTTTGGACGCGTGATACCCCGAAAAACATCCGGACAAAACGCCGTCCTTGTCGGTAAATGGTCCGACCGACTATCAAAAGACCTCGATGGCTTTTCTGTGAGGCTTGCGGACGGCGTCAAGTGGTTTTTGTCCGCACTTTGTTTTGTCGTCTCCCACCAGACTCGACTCGACTGTTCTCCAAAAAGAAACCGCAGCATTGACACCTTCGCTTCCTAGTTGTGTCTATTGTAAAGTTCACCAACAGTAGCTTACAGACTAGAAGTAGAGCTGAACACGGAAGACCCTTTGAAGACACAAGTAGACCAGAAACTAAAGAAAAAGCTTTCAACGACTTTAACACAGTAAGTAGAGCTTTAACTTTGTTTCTATCGCGAAGACGTAAACATATCCCAAACACAGGAGACGTTTTTAGAACCGGAAATCTCATTTTCTTCTGTCAAAGTTTCCGACAAATTTGTCCCGTGGGAAAGGAAAGGGCGTTTAAAACGTGTCATGTACCCAACACCCACAAGGTGTGTTTGAAAAGGCGGTCCTGACGTTGGTCACCGTTCTCAAGTATAGCCTTAAGGGCACCTAACGGTGTTCACCTCAGGTGTTAAAGGAACCCCCTGTTGGTGGAGCCATAGAAGAGTTCTAACCAGTACTTCAACGGTTAGTGTGTGGAAGGTTATAATGAGGTCTATGTCAGGTGGAGATCGTTGATTCCGTTGGTACATTCAGGTTTAACGTGTGACTCATTCCTCACCTGTTGAGACAATAGCCTATTTGCAATTTTTTAGGTCAGGTGCTTTTGTTGTCCTTTATTTTGTCTACAATCATACATGGATGGAATTGAAAAAAAATCGTGATATTGGTGATCTAAATTATACGGGCGCCCATTATTCAACAAAATTGCAAACGTCGATGTACGTAATGTATGGAATAGAATGTTTTGTTCCAGCTTTCTGCTCTTATTTCTGTGCCACAGATCGTTTTTACGTCTTCATTTACGACGCCCTGTTTCTTTCGATGTCCAGATTTTGAACAGCTGCCGGGCGAACACGACAAACGTCATCGCTACTTCTTCAACATTTCGTCTCTCTCCAACGACGACGTGGTGTCGGCCATCCTGCGGGTGTTCCGCGAGCCGACCCCGCTCACGGTTCTGGAGCAGGACGGTCCACCGGAGCGAGCCGAGCTGTACACGTGCAGCAGGGGGCGTCGCCGCCGCGCAAGACTAGACTCCAAAAACCTGTCCCCGAAAAGCGGCGAGTCCAAGACGTGGTACCAGTTCGACGTGCGTCACGCCGTCAGGAGAGCCGTGCGGAAGAACGTCGACGTCGCCTGCTTCGAGCTGGTGGTGCGGTCCTTACGGTCCGGACGGGAGGTGAACGTCGTGAACGAGGGGTTCGGGTTGAACTCACGTCACACGGACAAAACGTCCCTACTCCTGGTGTCATCCAAGTCGCTCGGGCCACGATCGATCACGGAGTCTCCTTTCATCGGGGCGCTGACGAACGCCACGGCGGGGTCCGGCGGGAGAGAGAAGAGGCGGTCCCGACGGAAGAACGCGAGCCCGCGCCGCACGAGGAGACACGGCTGCATGCGGAGGTCGCTTCAAGTGAGCTTTCACGACCTGGGCTGGGATGACTGGATCATCGCACCGACTAACTACGACGCTCACTACTGCGCCGGCGCCTGCTCCTTCCCCCTCCGGTCTCACCTGGAACCCACCAACCACGCCATCGTACAGACACTCGTCAACTCCATGAACCCCAGGTAGGACTCACGGACATTTAACATGTATGTTATCTATCATGAAGGAAAAATTAATGGTCCAATAATCTCTGTGTGGGTTGTAAACCAACAGTGTTCTGGAAGTTGGAAGGAATATGATAGACGGAGCTTATTCTCCAAGTAGAGGTTCGGGTCTGGATGTTTTTGATATGTTGTTAGGTATTTTGTACCCATTCATCTCCTTCCCAACTATGCACTTGTCAACTCTATAAACTGCAAAGTAGGACTTGATAATTAGGAACATATTTACTATGTATGTCCTCTATCAGATGCAACTTACCAGACAGACATCAAAGGGAGCAATGTCTTGCATTCAGTAGGCATATGACTTTCTGTGATTGCACGATTATTAAGTTACGTTCGATTTTTGTTTTGGATGTAATAATTTTTAAAATTATCCTAGAAATACTTTTCTTTCAAGCAGCATACGCTCACTACAAGAGCTAAAGGTGAATGTATCCTTACATTTCTATAGTATACTACTACATTGTGGCCCAATGGGCAAAGTTTGTTCAATGACTCATAGTTTGAAAACGTCTGAAATAGTGACGACCACCCACGTAACCACACACGTGCATACCCGAAAACCACACAACCATGGAGTGACCTCAGTCAAAGTTTTCAGGTCTCCAGCATTATGATATTAACGACTTTTGTTCCCTAAGATATTAAGTACTTTTTAGTCGGCTGAAAATTTGGGGTGAGTTTCAATCAATTTTGGTGTTGGTTAGGTAAAGTTTTGTGTATTTATCCAAAATGTCATTTATACCCCTGTCACATTATCCACGATCTTCGGGCGTATCGATGGAAGATTGGCCATATTTAAGATCGATAGAGGGTTGCGCGTATTTTTCACCCCAAAACCATCCCTGTCACTGTTAAAGCCATACTTTGTACCTTGTACAATTGTTGTGCAATAAAGTTATTATCATAAGCGAGGATCAGGTGATTGCCGCAGAATCGTAGCCTCCATAGCAGGCTCTCTGGGGCCTTTTTTGCAAGAGGCCGACAATCAGAAAACGACAGCAATCAGCGACCGAGTACAAATAGAAATGGCCAGCAAAAGTGTATTATGAGCTCAAAAAAGGTCACAGAGAGCCTGCTACGGAGGCTAGCAGAATCGTCGTCCGATCGATTTTCGACAAATGTGACAGGGGTATAACCAGCACAGATGAACTTTCATGCTAAGGCATTTGTTCCTCTTCTTTCTCCCCCCAGGGCTGTTGAGAAGGTCTGCTGTGTGCCCACCAAACTCAGCCCCATCAGTATCCTGTACATAGACGGGAAGGACACCGTGGTGTACAAGAAGTACGACGACATGGTGGCCGACCAATGTGGCTGTCGGTAGTCCTCTAGTCAGATCGCTACAATAGAATTGGAGACGATAACTAGCCTGGATGCCAGACTGCTTCCAGGGCCTACAACTGCCAGCTCAGCGGTTGGCTCTAGGGCCAACATGCCCCCAAAGAAATTTCGCCACAGATACCCTTCACTTAGACTGAGGGCAGCGGCGTCTAACTGAAACAAAATGAGGGGTGTCTGTGGTAAAATTTCATTGGGGGCATGCTATCTTTGAAGCCAAGGAGCTTGCAAGTGTAGGCCTTGGAAACAGTCTGGCATCTAGACTAAATCTGAGACGAAAGCGTGCCAAAGACATGTAGTCAGTTTATGGGGCTGACTGAGTACAGATCTTTTAGAGTGTAAGATGGCTTTGTAGATCTTTACCATTTTAATATTTGTATATATGACTCGTTTCTCCCACCATGCACAAGAGCGTCGCATGCACTGAATGAGTTATCATTGCACGCGTAGCGATACTCTGCTTGGGATTTGTGCGGGGAACAAAGAAACGTTTTGTTTGTTTTAGCTAGCACTCTTAACTATGGACAGCAGTTACCTGTACGACTGAAGTACATAAAATTGTATATTATGAATTTATGATAGATCGTAAAGACGTTTGCTTGTGAAGCCCTTTCCATTCAGAAAGACCTAAATTTAGCCATGCTACTTTCACCCACCCCTCTGCGACAATAAGCAGAAGTATATTGCTTGAACTTGACGTGTATTATTTGAGTAACTAGTTACCGGTTTTCTGAAAATGGTACAGCATAAGAATGGTGTATCGTGACAAGGCAACGTGTTCTGCACAAGATCAACTTTGAAAAAGTTTTGTGAAAATTTCGTTAACTGGATGTCCTCTGTGCTAGTTGTTGCATCTTATCCTGTGTATATGTTCCGTTAAATGTTGTATATATTGTTTGATACTTTTCCTGTATTATCGAGAACCTTTGGATATCAATGTCCAACAAGATGACTGATTTTGCTGAGTGAATATATGGATGAACAAGTACAGGTTTTACATTAAATGCTGCAACAATACCATTGTCGCATCTTTACCGTATAGTCATATTTGTGTACGCATTCCCCTTTGAGATACTGAGTAATACGAGCGAAAACCAGTAGATCATGTACCAGTGGACGTAAGAAAAGACTGTTTGGAATTGTAATTGCATAGCATATTTAATTGGTCTTTGGAAATACCTGCGTAGAATTCAACTCAATTCACCTCAATTCATAGCAGAACGCGCAACATACAAAATAACATATTCTTTTCCATTGGAAACTTTGTTAACCGCAGTGAAAAATGTGTTTACGTTGTATGTGGCAGTAATATTCAGTTATTGGTGAAGAAAATCGACAGTATACCCTTAGTAGTTTTAGCATAGCGTCAGTGTTTGACACTGAATGAAACAATATTCTGCAATATAGTTTCGCTCAACATAGCAAGCTTATAAGTATCCAACTCATCAGTCAAATCCGAAAGATTATAATTAATTATTGACCAACAATATCCAGGAAATCAACTAACTTTCAAGGTAAAGGAAATTCGAACCCCTTCAAGGTAAAGGAAATTCGAAAGATTAATTCTTAGCCAACACTATCCAGGAAAATCAACTAACTAGCTAACTAACTAGCTAACCTATCACAAAAATAACACCCACAATATCAACGAATCGAGCACCACGATTTTGCTACTGAATAATCTTTAAGCATATGTTGGTTCAAAGCTGCGGGAGGACCTAAAGTCTAACATAAAATGTACGTTGTCGATGACGTTTTTTTCTGCAGCTGGTTGCGTTGTTGTTGTTTTTTGGTGCTGAGGAAAGTCGGAAAATCGCAAGCTGATCTACCAACATCTACTTGGAGATATAGATGGACTTGTTAAGATTTTAAAAGTCATTGATGGTGGCACAGGCGAGTCAGAGTCTTTTCAAACTGCTGTTGATTCTGCAATAAGCTGATATCTAGCTATGATTTGTAACATGAGATTGTCTAATGGCTATCGGATGTCAACAAGCCCGAAATCGGACACTTTGGTTCGGAGGAACGCCTTCTGTCCGGTACTGTTGGCGAGGGTTGCAGAACCGAATCCTGGAAAGAGATGTATAAAAAGGAAACAGTTAACGGCCACGCTTACTATTTTCAAATATGACACTGATAAAAAGAAATAAAACGAAGAAAGGAAACAAAAGACAAATTTTGTGTGCGTTGTTGGTTGATATTGATAAACATACACTCTGCCAACCATGTGTAATCTATTCGACAATAGGACAACGATGCTATAAAATACTTTATAAATTTCTCATCTCGTAAATACTAGCCAAGAGTGTTTATCTGAATGTGTACAGACCTTTCTTGAGAAACTCCAGACTTGATCCTGATTGTTCTGACGTAAATGACGTCGTCTTCGGAGGAGGAACGTCGGTTACGTCGCACATACGGTACTTTGTTACCGTCACTGACGTCATGATCCTTCGCCTTCTCTTTAACGAGAAGTTGTACATCGTTTTGTTTATCATGTAACAAAAGTCTGTTGTCAGGAAGAGGAGATATGTTATCCACGGAACGCTTTTTGAACCAGGAGAACCAGCTGCCAGTCCCAGAATCCTCCTGAGGTGGTAGGGGCGCCTCCCAGCGGAATGTGACGCCCTGCAGCTTGCCAACAGATCGCGGCGTTGTGACGAGGAACGTTCTTGACTTCCTGGGGTCTATCGCCATTTCTCCTCTGTGGAAAAAGACACGCAATAAATCTCCGAGCAAATACTGGGACAGTGGATTATGATGTTTTCAGACTTAGGGTAACATCGGTTGACGGAAAACGTTTAGACCCTTACCCAACATCTGCTTGGATATCAAGACATCATACTTCGATATAGATGGAAGAAACAACATTAACATTTCAACATCAAAGAAAACTAAACTAAAGTATAGAGTCACTGTTAATTTAGATTTTACATATTTAGATACTAATTTTCTAAACACGGATTTGTTACTATTCAGAGATATTTCCAAGCCGAGGCCCGGCAAGACTGTTTGGGGGAACCAAAAAAATAAGATTATATCAAGAAATATACACAAATTATGTCGATGACTAATATTTTGACGTATTTTTGTTTTGTTGTCTTTTATGTCTTTCTTTTTGTTCACTGCATGACCGGGCGCCGTTTTACAAATGTGGCCCGGACATAAGGAAACAAAACCATCTACTAAGGCATACCTCATATTTCTAAACCGGGGCCCGGCCGGGCAGCTTTCGGGAAAAGTATGATATAAAAGACACCAAACTACACAAGGCGCACAGAGAATAGTTGTGGGCATTATTTGTGTATATTTTTTACGTATGCTTTTCTATTTTTCGTTTTCGTTTCCACAAACAGCCCGGCCGGGCCCCTGTGTCGTTAGTCTGAACTGACCCGTTGAGTGAGATCTCCCTTGTGTCGCCCTGTGTCCCATGTAGGGTGACATACAGGGTCCCGCTGTAGCTGTGGTACCGGCCTCCGCGGAAGTGTATCTTCACTGAGTAGTGGTATATACATTAGCTTTCATGTACTTAACCGAGTAGTGGTACACTATATACATTAGCTTTCATGTACATACAAAGTCAATTCGACTTCTTCTCGCTTCTTTGTGACGGGAACAGATATGTTTTACAATCAAAGGTCTGTCTTAACTCATTAGGAATACATGTATGAATTTTCATGTATTACTAAGGTGTAGTGAAGCAGGGAAACATAGCCTTTTCTCTCTTTGTTGTATGAATTGCATTCTACAACAAAATTATGTTAATCTTCTATCATTCCTTTATTACAGTATCAAGATATCTGCCGGTATTTTGTTAGCAAATTAGTTGAAGGCAATTTTAAGTCCTATATGCATTACACACAAGTAACCTCAACTAGCACATGAAAACTTCCACTTGCATCATTTCATTGTGAACTTCCCCATTTTCCTGTGGAATAAATCATTGTTCCACGAAGTGTCATAAAGGAACAGGTCTTCATACCTCTGTACGGGGAATGCCCCGCGGTTTGTAGGTACATCTTGACGTGTTTCTTCCTGGGAACTCTGGTGGCGTCTATCCCCATGTTCCTGCAGCGGTTCGCCCTGCAGCTCATACAGGTTCCCGCTAGGAAGCGCTCGTAACTGTCACACCTGTAAGCGCGCAGTGGCGGCGTGGTGGGGTCCATAGTGTCCAGGAACAGTTTATAAGCCCTGCTGTGGTCACAGTACCAGTCCATTCCTGTGAAAGCTACAAGAAAATCTTTTATTAGAGACAAGGTGAAATACAATAAAAGTATAAATGCACGTACCTTGATTGAGTTTATTTCATTGAGAACTTATTCAACAACCTATCTCTGATCGTGTGACAAGAAAAATACACATGGTCGATGGTATACCAGTATTCCTGTTCAAGCTACCTTCCAAAGCACTTTTCGACGAGTACAATGGAAAATGAAACAACTTCTTCACATCCTGGAATGAATGGAATGAATGTATCCTTTTCAGTAACCATGCATTGGGTCGGATCAGCTACAACAGTCTAGATTTAAACTGGAGGCCTTTTGGTCCAGGTGCCGACCACTCACAAGTAAGGGGCTACTGGCGCTACTTCAATAATAGTGGCAAAGAATGTACTCAATAAAATGGCTACCTTTCACGAACAAGAAAAGTCAACGACATAATCAAAGTCAAACTTACAGGGATCGCAGCCGGGCTGGTTCAGACCTCCATTGGGGTAAAAATCCACGTGTCCGATCGGCCGCTTTATACTTGGTCCTGGAATAAGGTACAATAATGTTGATTGAAAATAACTGCAAAATCAGCGTATACAGTCAGAGACCTAGCAACCACCTAACTGCTCAAGCCATAAGTTACTTCTTAGGGGGTATACGTATTACAGATGCTATGCCACTCGAAATTTTCATACCTCGGGTAGATTTATAGTTTCTTCTATACAGTAGAAGCCAGTTGATTGCACAACGGATTAACGCACACTTCTGTTAACTGCACGGAATCCCAAATCCCAAACCGGTGCAGTCCAGCCAGATAACTTCGCATTATTGCACCTGTTCGATAATTGCACGAAATTCACTGGTAAATAGGTCGTGCAATTAAGCGGCATCTACTGTATATTGTTTGATTGTAACTCATCAATTATGCAGATAACGATATCGGTTGACATTTCATGTATCCGTTGAGCTCTTTTTTCTACCCTTAAAGTCTAAGGTGATCTGTGTTAAATATATATATATATATATAATAGCTGCCAAAACACAAAAACCTTAACCTCCCATGAATCAGTATCCTCTTCCCTTGACCCCATGACCCAGAATGTCTGTTAGCTGTCAGTCAAGATTGATAAATGACTAACTCTGACAACTCTGAATTCTACTATGTCACTCTCGCAACTTTGACCTCCTTTACTCCATGTCACTCTGGATTCCAGAGGCACAGACAGACAGACAGACTGAAAAAGTACCCCCGTAGATAAAATAAGACTTTCCCTGAACCGTTCAACTTACCCCAGCCTGCGATGATTTCACCATCAGTGTGGATGACGTCAACAAACACGGCGTCTGTCTCGTCCAGCTGGGCGTCAGGAGGATTGTCCTCGAAACCGAAGGCGGCCGGGTCCAACCCTGAGTCGAAAAGAATCAAACTTCCACATTATTTTCAACGATAGACAGAGACAGTGGACGATACGGTTTGGCTCATTTCTGAAGAGGACTAGAGACGCAACCAGAGATTTGCTGAGTTTTCTTTTCTTGGCGTCAATACAACAGTTCGATTTCTTTGAATGAATCAACGGATGAGAGAATGGATGAATGAATGAGTGGATGGATGGATGAGTGAACGAATGAATGAATGAATGGGTGAAGGAATGAACGGATGAACATATGAACGAACGAACGAACGAACGAATGAAGGAATGAGTGCTGTATTCACCTGTAATGCGGCCCAGGTTGTTGAGCCGTCCCCCCGCCAACCCCGCCACCTGAGACCCGAAGCTGAAGCCGACCAAGTGGAAAGACTCGAAGGAAACACCGGTTTGATTCTGTAAGACGTTAGCAGAAATAAGACTAGTGCAAAGAGAACGTCTTTTTTTCTGTGCTGTGTTCAACTCCAAACTTTGGCAGTACAGTATCTATTGAACTTTTGTCGCATATTAGCCTAGCTACCAACAGGAAAGTAGTTCGCTCCGGCGTTTATTATACACTATATGCAGTCGCTTTTCGCTCTGAAGTTTATCATACACTAGTATATACTGTCGCTTCTCTGCAGAAGCGAACATATAGGAGCGAACTACTACCCGGATGGTACCCAGGCAAGTCGCATATGGGATTTCAAGAAAAAACAATACAGTATCTTCATGCTTCTTGCAATTCCGCATAATCTTAATTTTGCAGGTGTATGGGGTATGTACTATTTTGCACTAGTTGCTGCTTTATGCTATCTCACAGTAACAGCGTTACATTGTCTTTTTAAACCCATGTCATGAGGAGTTACCTGTAGCCATTCACAGAAGTAGACCAGCTCGGCGGCGACCACGCGCACGTTCGAGGCGGCCTGATTGGCGTCAACTCCCGTCCGGGAGCCGCCCTGCCAGTCCACGAAAAACACGTTGGCGTTCTCTCTCTCTAGCAGCCTGGGTGGAAAAGCCCAACATTATAAAAGGATATTAATGTGACTCTATTGAACAGGAATGGTCACTGTATAGAAGCGTTTTCTTTTACACAACCAGTAAATTTTACCTGCTGACGTTTCGATGCCTGTCCGACGTATTTTTCAGAGCTTCTAACTGGAGTTCTGCTTCTCGCCGCTATATGCAGCCGATGTAGTTGGCGCTTTTGTGGCGAGAACACAATCGGACAATCCCAAACGTGGCTAAGTTTGTACCCCCTCGTCACGGTTTGTAATTGGGGTTGACTTCCTTTGACTGGTTGTGCAAAAGAAGACTCTACTATATCATATGACCTACCAACCTGTTTTTGGTTTGGGGTCAGGAGAACGAAGGTCAAGTTCGAAAATGGACCACCTAGCTGCTGTCTAGGGTAATGCAGGTCTCTATATCTTGTGCTCTGTACAAGCTATGGTAGTGTGTTTTGAGTGGATGTTGGAACAGAGAGTAAGTGGTGTGGGGTTGGGCCCTTTAGCGGCTCCTTTTGGGACTGCAGGGACCGATTTTCTTTCAGACTTTCTAAGAGTATAACTCCAGAAAAGGTGGACGGACCGTCATGATTTTTGATATGTTTAATATACTAAAGAGAATGACACTTCTTTGGATCTTCAAATGTCTTGAAGGCTTAAAGAAACACGGAACGACGAACTCTAGGCGGATTCAAGAAAATTGTAAAGATATAACACCGTGTTCATTGGAGTCTTATTTCACGAAAGAATAGAGAGAGAAAACACGAAAGAGAGTTAAAGTCTCACCCCAAAAACTCAGTGGACAAACCGTTTGGTAAACTCGAAATGCCAGTGCGTATCAGGGATGGCGGAGAACATGGTGAACCCGTGGATGGAGATGTAGGTCTTAACCTTGTCCTCGAAGTTTGACGTCATCAGTGACGTCATGTTTCCTGAGTGAATCTGGTGGTCCTCGTCTGGGTTGGAGCGCGTGCGCAGTAGGAACCTGTGTGAGGTTGAAATGTGCAAATGATGCTTCGACAACGTTTCAAAACAATTAGTTACACAGAAACCCAAACCCATAAAGACAGGCGCACAGATACACACACACACAGGCACACACACACACACACACACACACACACACACACACAAATGCACGCACACACACACACACAGAGAGAGTGTTTCCATCCAATTTTTCTAAATTAGAGAAGTTGAAAGGTCAAAACTTACTTTGTGTTGATGACGTCCCTGTGCCAGGGCAGCGGCAGGTGAGAGAAGGGCGGTGCGGTGCTGAAGCAGCCCAGGGGAGACATGCACAGCTCCTCCTCCTGTCGGGTAGAGGCACCAGCTGAAACACAGCAGAAAAAAACAACAACGTATAAACGTCTCAAACGCGTTTCCCTTTTTCGCTTGAAAGATCACTGCGTTGATGCTACTTGCCAATCACAATCTGACCTGTTTGTGCCATTCTGAGGAAAGCACCTTCTATAAGAACGACACTGTTCATCAGACCAAGACGATTGACATGATACGTAACTTCACAAAGAGCACGTCTGGCTTTGTAGGTTTGACTTTGACTTTATTTGGATCCATAATTTGCTTGAAATTTCTGTTAGCTATTCTCCCTGTGGTCCTATACATAACATGCATCCGTTCAACATCACATAGCGGACATGGCAGAAAGACTACAAAAACAAGAGTTCGTAAACCTCAGGCCTGCATGAAATGTATTGGGTTTCTGTAACGGGAGGTGCCCCAACACGGTACGCTTTTTCTTGCGCTCAAACTCATGGCGCTCCATCGCTAGTTGCCTGAGAGTGGTCAAATTTTGATGACTGAATTTTTTACTCATAGATTTGAACAACATACTTGAATAAGAAATGCATTCGTGTGGTTCATGAACCTTTCGCGCTGCGTGTTACGAGCGGCAAACACTGAGAGACAATTTCGTGTATGTAACCTTCCAATTTTGTGCCACGCTGGACAGTGTGCCTAACTCGGTACGCTTTTTTTTATATTTTGCTCTCTTCAGAAGTAAGTGGTAAATCTAAGTACACAGAAAAAAATTAATAGTATGATATTTTAGGTTTCTTTTGACAGTAAAATCGTGACTGTATGTACTTCTTGTCTCACATGAGGAAGGCTGTACCTAGAACAATCCAGCTGATGTTTTACGGGCAATGGGCTGAATGCACTGATCGTGAATGCCCGACTAAAAAAACCATTACGAAAAAACGACACCGCCAACATCAACAAAACTCTGTCTGATTATATGAAAATATCATCTACATCTCTCTGTCAAGTCTTATTTTCATAGACAGCACGAATCATTTGTTACAGTCAAATAAATCTTTGGAGCGTTCTCTAGTCTGCCACCTTCACGGCCACACTCCCTTGGGAGTACAATGGTGGCAATGTTTATGTCGCTTCCTTTTGGTTGCTTTTCTACTCAACAAACATTTGAAGACCCATATTCATAGTGTTTTATGGAGATTTATTTATGTGTATCATGGCAGTTGTGTGACTGCTTGGATGAGTTCGTATAGTTAGCGACACGAGCCGCCAATACGCAGAGGCCGGTGACCGCAGTGATTCAGCACTGTCAACATTACTGTTAGAATTCTGCTCTTAAAAAAACATGAAGTAAATATGTTAAAGTATACTTGGAATGCAAATTAAAGCTGTGTGCATGGACTTGGTTTATTTACCTTTGTAATCAGCATAGTCAGTGGCAACAAACACGGTGTACTTATGGATAATAAGATCAGCAAAAAATCCGTGCCGTCTTACGACGGGGACCGTCTTAGGGCGGCCCCCGTTAGACCTATTGTGTATTTTTGCCTTTTTGTCTGTGGTACGTGGTTGGAAAAATGAGCTTTTTACGCTGTTGGTTGTGCACCATGCAAAAGTCTGAAATTCCATTTTCTGAATTTGTAAGTTTGGACATGGATGAACATTACTTATTTTGGATTTCTTAAGTATGTAACCAACCACAGTACCTTGAAGTTGTTGAGACGCAACCTTTTTTTTGGTCTCAGATGGCCCATGTACATGTAGTTACTCTGTCACATGATATATTCAGTACTAATATCTTCCTATTTCAATGTACTGACCTAATGCAGCTGCTAAATCTCCTTGGTTTGTGTTCTTCCAATGATATTCATTAAAGATTTATTTCTGGGGTGTTATTCACTTGACATCGGAAGGTTACTTGCATAATTTGACCAATGATACTTTTATAGTAGTTCCATAGACATTAGACAATATGAATAGTGCTGGCCCCCATGATGCAGCAGCAACAGTTAGTCCCCAGGGTGGTATGATATTTTCATTCAATCCATCCAACCCAAATCTAAATCTCCTGTAGTATCTAAGCCAAATTTAACAGCATAATTTACTATGAAAAATGTCCTTGTCAATCCCATTTATAGATGGCAAGCTGCTGGCAATGGAAGCTTTGAAAACTTCAGAAGCTGTTGTAGTCAGAGCAAACACCCAGCAAACATCCCCCCAAACCAATGAGCAGTTGCTTAGAAGGGGAATTTCATCATATATTTGCCGCGACAAAATGCAACAAACGATACTGAATTTAAAACAGAACCAAGCTAAGCCTCCACCACTTAACCCTGCCTGTACTATAGATTAAGCAGGCCCAAAAACCAAGCGAATATGACTAGCCCAAAACTACAAATTACCTGTATACAGTATGGAATTGGAAATGGCATTACCAAAGAAACAAAAAGAAACACAGGACAAATCATACACATACCTTTCTCTTATGCCCACGCTCTATACAGTTCTCCTCCACATTAGAAAATTGCATCTTCTTCTGTTTAAGTTCAAGTTCAACCATGATTGCCAACAGGGTAAAGGAACTTGTACCAGAACTTTAAACTCAGTACTATACAGCTCTAGAAACACCACAAAGAGTAATAAGCAAACTCCAATTATACCTGACCAGCAGATATATCATCTGGTACACTCCCGTCATCTGGCACACCGTCAGTGCCACTAAGACATGTACAGGGGATACAAAGTAACCTGATACATTGAAGGTTGCCCCAGGCCAGATGATGGTTCTACACCCAACCGTAATCTGTTTTCAGAACCAAGCAGATATTGGGAGGATGCCCCAACCACACCAAAACAGGGTCAACCTATACAGTATCAAGTTCAAGCACTAGGAGGCCCAAAATCAAACCTCACCACCAAGACACCACCAACAACTCACGTACCAAATAGCAACACAATGGCACCTTGCATTCCGGAGATACAGCGCACGCCCCGTGCCCGCACAAAAGGTAACCTAAAATGTCAAGTTCAAGCACCAAGGGCGCCAAAATCAAAATTGAGAATTATTCAGCCACCGCCGACACATGTGCCAAATATCATCGCGCCCGCACCAACCGTTCAGAAGATATAACTCCGGAAACACCCCTCCCGGACACAAAATTCGACCTGCCACGTCAAGTTCAAACGCGACAAGGCCCAAAGTCAATCCTAGGCAACAAGCAACAACTTCCCACCCATGCACCAAAAATCGTCGCAATGGTGCGTATCGTTCCGGACACACAGCGCCAAAAGTGCCCCCCAAAACACCAAAAATGCCACCTGCAATGTCAAGTTCAAGCGCCAGGAGGCCCAAAATCAAACAGGCCACCACCCCCAAGCCACGTACCAAAAATCGTCGTGCTCGCACCATCCGTTCTCGAGATACAGCGCCCTAAATCCCCAGCTTCCAAATTTTCCCACGCCCGTGAAAACCATACCTGCATACATGCAGGTAATAATGGTAGCAAAATTACATCAGAGATACGTGTACATTACAATACTGCAGAAATAAAAGAAAATACAAGTTCATTCATTAACTGTTTCCGATACCGTGTGCAAACAAAGGCGGTCCACTTCCAGAACATTTTTTTCTACAAGCGCCGATTGTGGAACACCATTATGCCTTTATATAGGAAGCAACAATAAATTGATATTGAACGGCCCAAGCCATATTTAGTTCATTTATTCATACCAAAATTACCATTCTATTTTGCAACAACGGATCCACACGGTGGGTGGGTGCGATCTTCAAGCCATACTTGTGATCAAAACTGGTTACATGCCTCATGCATCCCATTTCAAAATATGTCTATCTCACAATTTACCACATTGAGGATTTTATTTTCAAATAAGCAGTATTTTAACTTCCATGACATGTGGCGTAATCATATCCGCCAGTTCTGTACGGGCCCGTCGCATGTCGCTCTGTTTTGGCGCCTTGTTACTGTCGATCTTTTGCCCCGCACATAGCGGGTTTTTGGTGGCTAAATTTATGAAGAATTGACTCTCCAAAATATTTCCCATGTCATGGTTTGAGGCTGTGAAGCCGAAAATAAAAACGATTAGATTTGTAAAGAAGTTGAAATACTCAATCATTTCTTGATATGGGTTTACAGAAGTACCTAAGCTTTTACATTATACCCATTGATTCTCATGGTTGTATTTTTCCTAAGTCTCGGTCGGATTGCCCGAGCTTTATAAATAAAACACACCTTCTGTTTCCGCCAAACTTGATTGGTTAGAGTAATTCTTGTATGAACGGGATTTCAAAGCCTTGATTGGAAGTGAAAAAAAGACTTTGCGACGCAAATTGATTTTGAACGGCCCAAGCCAGGCTGGGAGTTTGGGCGCCAAAACGTCGGACCTGCACTATTATGCGTCATCAAAAACCAGGAGATACATGCACTCTCGAGATTGATTGTTTGTAATTCGACGACGGTCGCGATTTGGTTATTTTGCGCCACCCATCCGTGAATGTTCGTGAGAAATCTTTACGAGATGACTTTGTCATCGCACATGGCGATGTTTGCAAAGACATCTTCCTCCCGGAGGCCCATTTTGAGGACTAACCTTGCTTGGTAAGTTAAAACGACTTCACGATTTAGGGTTAGGCTTAGGTCCCAATTGCACCCGCAAAGTGAGTGGGTTTTGTGATGGTTTTCAGTGATGTGGTAGATGGTAAAAGCTCGGTTATATCTAGTGTTTCGAGTAGATCAAGGACACAGAGTACAAGTTAAGATTTTCACAATATTGCAGGTCCAAAAGGTCGGTGGACATTAGTGTACCGGTGACACAGTCCGCCAGCAGACAGAGACAACCGGACCTGATCACGTGCACCGGAGAAGCAGTCCGCCCACTGGGCCAGCTAGCCGTGGACAAGGACCTCTCTCTACAGGGAGAATCAGTCCGCTCCCCGGGACCATACTGTAAACTAAGGTGCCCAGTCTGTAACAGGCTCTCATGCAGTGAACATGGGTGCTGGAACCAGGGCTGATATGCACACTGTAGAGTTCAAGTAGTCAACACTAGATATAGAGTTTGGGTTTGGCTGCACATAAAAAGTAAATTTGTAAGCTTCCGGATCCTCTAAACAGGAAGAATGTGAAGTAATGACCACAGACCCACTAACTTATGGCCCAGCCTGGAAGGGAAACATTGGGGCACTGAGCACTCAGAGATTATACCCTTCTTGCTGCTGGTCTATCACATTGCAAGTTACAAGTTATTTCAAGTTATATTTGTAGACAAATAAAGTCAAAGTTCAGTGGTTCCTAGCGACAGGATTGTCAGAGTCAACCACAAGAAAGAACGTCTCCAACATGACGCACAACGAGGTCGTGCAATTGTATACAAAGTCGCAAGGTGACGTGGCGGTACTGCTGGAGCCGCTTGACATCCCGTTCGCGCGGCTGTACAAGAGGAACGCTGTAGCCGACGATTCTACGGACACTGTCGACGATGCTGCGACAAACAGAGCTAAACGCCCGACTCGACGGAGATTCGCAGCTAGGGTAGTCGCGGCGATATCAAAGAAGTTCGCAAGGATAAGAGGACGCTGATAAATGTCCGCAAAACCAAAACTTTAGATTTATACTGAGGAACAAGCTTGGAGCGGACAAAGCCTTCTTAAATAGGACAATTGATTTTGTAGAAGGTGAACATTGTACATTGCAATGGTCGTCTGCTTGTTATGTTGTTTGTGATGGAACACTTAGATTTATAGAAACAGTTTTAGGCAACACGTATCAACAGTGTATTTCAATTATGTATTGTCTATATAGTACACCGTTAGTAACGCCACATGTATGAAACATTAACTGCTTACCCGCTAAGGTTGACAGTGTGAGTTGGACGTATATGGTGAGGAAGGTCCACACTCGGCGGTAGACACCGATGATGTCGTGATCCATTCTCACACAGTCGTGCTCCAGTCGTGGTCTAGTCGTGCTCCAGTCGTGAAATGGCAATTTTTTTCAATCCTACGACACAGACGAGCGACCTGTAACGTTATAGATGATACAACAATGGTTTATGTTTTTTAAAATAAATAAAATAATTAGAATCCTTGCAGCAAAATCAATTGCACTTGAATTGTAGTTTCTTGCAGTGTATAAAGTGCATGTTTTGAAAGCTAACCAAGGTATCAAAAGCGTTAACGTGACATGATAAATTAATATCTAATTCTCAAGATATTTGCTCGTGAATAAAAGCATTATGACACTTACAAACAGACATACGTTAGTTGCCCTTGTTCCATAGTTATATATAGACACAAGAGGGTCGGGGAGTGCTGTTTTTTTTAACCAAACCGTCTTGGATCTGAACTGGGTTAGTTTTTCATTGTTTCTCAGTGTCATATGACACGCGTTGAACCTTACTGTCCTATTCATATATGATACACGTAAATGTATAATGAGAACGCTATAAAGTTCAGTTAACAACATATTTGTCAAAACGAGCACTTCTCAACAAATTCAGCGCCGGTTTTTGGCTGCAAATAGTTAGTCACGTAGTGTTAAACTGTCCGCCATTATGGTGAAGTTGCCATCGGTTTCTGTAAGCGTTTACAGTAGAAAAATATCGCAATCCATCCAGAGGTTAATATATAAGATATTCCACTGCAAACACAAACACAAAAATCAGCACAGATCCTTTCAGATCCACAGCAAACAGTTAGGAGGCCCAACTTTACACTTCATAAGCCTAAATTTTGCACCATATATTGACCACCTACAAACCAACATCACAGCTCGTCCAGGATCTAATCTCTAAGTAGATTTACCGGTGCCATAAGATAGTATCTTATTACCTGGATGTCTACGTTAAATCTTCGTCGACGTGAAAATGTGAAGTTTGACATCCATCATTCAGTAAAACAGATACACACATGAGTGAGTCTGCAGACATTAGATCGCTGTCCAGCCATGGAAGCTCTAACATGATCTAATATGTACAAGACGACTTCCTACACTGTTCTCAGGCAAGCGTGCCTTCTTTTGATCCCTGCGGTATTTTCATTACAATGACTCAATCAAAAGAAAGGTCAAAGCAACATTGTGGAGTTGGCGGTTAAGTTGAAACAGATCTCGTCGTACCCAGGGCAGGGCGTCTCACAACAGTTTCACGGCCAATTGGTCTGAACAAACTATACCTGTATGTTTTTTATGTCGTCTCAAGGAGTTTTGATATGTCATAATGCAGTATTAAACCTCATTGCTCATCTAGATGGGACGAGGGAACGGATGGATTGAAGGAGAGAGAGAAAAGAAGAGGGCAGATATAAAGAGATCAAAAAAGACTTCATTGAAATGCAAAACGCTAAGAAATGTCAATGTCTCAAAAATTAACCTAAAACAGACATGCTAATCATAATGTTATTCCTGTGTGTCCAAAAAGTACGTTTAGGAAAGTTGATAAACTGACACTTTTCAGACGATACATATGTGCCCTGGATGTGGCTGATTTTTGGTTAGGTGACTGATTTTTGGTTAGGTGACTGATTTTTGGTTAGGTGGATGTGGCTGATTTTTGGTTAGGTGACTAATTTTAGGTTAGCTATATGTTTCCAATGACCTTAAACGACACGGGAAGGGTTCCAGACCTGAGACAAAAGCGAGACCCTGACCCAGTATTGAAGTCGGCGTAGTATTATGTAAAAAGGCGGTCAGTAGGGACAGTGTTTCAGCAGTACAGACATGGCTTTGTGAGCACGGCGGCCGGTCTTTGGTCAAATTGCACCAGACTGAATGGCGAAAAGCTCGCCATTGAACACAGGACAAAAACGTGACAATGTTGATACGGATACTTATTACTTTCGCCAAGGTTGTGTTGTGGGTGCGGTCTGTCTGTCTGTGTATTTTTGGAGAGGCTGTGAATGGAGCCTTATAACATTTGATTTGAATTGTGGAACGAAAGGAAGGTCAAGTTCGATAATTGACATCCTAGCAGTTTTCTACGGTACTGCAGCGGAATTTCTGGGTTTGATATCTCGTGTCATGGACATGCTGTGGTCGTGATTGTTGAATGGTAGATAGTTCTGTAGTTCTGGGGACCAACATTAAGTGTTATGGCCCCCCCCCCCCCCCCCCCCCCCGTGGATCTTTTGGAACTACCGGGGCCGACTTTGCTAAAACGTGCAAATCAGGGCCTCATTTACATGATTCAGGAGGGAATGCTAAATGGCCCGTTGCCTTTACTAATATACGGCTTTCATTCTTTGAACAACCCGTGTTCATGGGATAGAAAATTGATCAACGTACATAAATTATGTAAATTAGGACCTTATTTGCATATACCATGAGAGATATGAGAATTACGATACGTCACCCGAAAAGGTTAACATCGTTTGGTGAACGCATGTGGTAGTCTTTTTTTGTCTGAAATAACATATTTCGACATATTCCTCTAAGATGACAAGATAGTCTGGCCAACGTAGCCACTGTACTTACATTTACGTCGAGACGGTGTCCATGGATTAACCCTTTAAATGCTAAGCCTAACAAACAGTGCGCAGGCCACGCCGCGCATGCCTTAGTAGCAATATGCTATCGTCTTCCATCTTTCTGAGTAAGGCCAGTCATAACATACAAGATCTACAAAGACAAAAGATACAAGTAAACAAACTGCACGTGATGACTTGGCGCATAGCCAATACGTTTGTCGCTACCCATAGATCTGACTTACTGATGGTAATATATGTCCACTTCACTGCAGAATGGAAGTGGGCCAAAGAATTGCTTGAAGTTCTCTACGGAAAATATATTATGAAATACAAGCAAAGACCTCGAGTGGAAAATCCCGCTCAAAGTCTCATGAGCTGAAACCCTATTCTCTGAATAGAAAGTCCGTGATCCGAAAGGAACAACTTTGCGTCATAAGTTCTCGACACCTTTCGCATGCAGTCGGCGTATCTTCGGGATCGGTTCGGGTTTCGTCGGGTCATTGTCCGGTCGGGGATCGGGAGTCAAGGCGTACAGTTGACGATATAAACACTGGTAACTAACCGCTGCATTCTATCTGTCTACGAATTCGAAGGCCATTTTTGGCAAGACAAGTCCAACTAAAGATGATGTATGACAGCAGATAGCTACGAATGCAGACATGCTTCCTATCATGAAAACTAAGTCCCGTTCAAACTTATGCGCGTTTGCAAGTCCGTATGGATTCCGTTTCAACATTTTTTGGGGATTAGCTAAAGTTTGCGAAAGAAGTAGGTTTTGTTTGGTTTCTATAACACGAGGCTGTACAAGAGTGACTGAAAAATAAAACAATTTCTTCCTTGCAAACTTACCCCCCCCCCAAAAAAAAACTGTCAATAAGCAACATTTCTCTCATATACGCTCTTGAATATACGCACACATTTGTGAACGGGCCCGTACAGTGTAAGTGTAAGTGTAAGGTACAGTTGTAAGGTACAATTTTAAGGTACGGGATTTTCATAGGTGTCCCCCACCCCCCATCACTAGCCAGGTCAGTGTAGGGACAGCTGGTCAACCGAATCCGTGGTAGCCACACCCCCAGCATACTCACCTGATCTTTCACGCCACACAGACCGACTGACAGCGCAATTTACAGCGCTCGCGTGATTTCGGCATGACACTGGGCCATTGTCGTCAGTTGGTTTATCGTCTGGTACGTTGACGCGTGTTAAATGTTGATCGAATCACACGGGCAAACATTCGCCAGCAAATGCGTAATGTCTCATCTGCCATCGCGTGAGAGGTTAGAGAGTAATTCAATGGGTATCTAAGTCGTAAAGTTTATATGTTTACGAGCCTCAATAAAGAAATGTAATGAAAACATTAGGCGAGAAATATTCTTAATCGTCATTACTAT